>NW_025752187.1:0-13207 GCF_021184085.1 Oncorhynchus gorbuscha | reverse complement strand
TGATTCTTGTATGTTACTGTCTCGTGCTATGATTTGATTCTTGTATGTTATGATTTGATTCTTGTATGTATTTACTCTGTCTCGTGCTATGATTTGATTCTTGTATGTTACTCTGTCTGCGTGCTATGATTTGATTCTTGTATGTTATGATTTGATTCTTGTATGTTACTCTGTCTGCGTGCTATGATTTGATTCTTGTATGTTACTCTGTCTGCGTGCTATGATTTGATTCTTGTATGTTAATCTGTCTGCGTGCTATGATTTGATTCTTGTATGTTACTCTGTCTGCGTGCTATGATTTGATTCTTGTATGTTACTCTGTCTGGGTGCTATGATTTGATTCTTGTATGTTAATCTGTCTGCGTGCTATGATTTGATTCTTGTATGTTACTCTGTCTGCGTGCTATGATTTGATTCTTGTATGTTACTCTGTCTGCGTGCTATGATTTGATTCTTGTATGTTACTCTGTCTGCGTGCTATGATTTGATTCTTGTATGTTACTCTGTCTGCGTGCTATGATTTGATTCTTGTATGTTACTCTGTCTGCGTGCTATGATTTGATTATTGTATGTTACTCTGTCTGCGTGCTATGATTTGATTATTGTATGTTACTCTGTCTGCGTGCTATGTGTAGCTTGTTCTATGTTGCTCTGCATGTGCTCACTGCTCATTGATTTGTCGGAATTGTTATTGTAATTGTTTTTAATAACCTGCCCAGGGACTGCGTTTGAAAATTAGCCGGCTGGCTAAAACCGGCACTTTTACTGAAACATTGATTAATTGTGAATTGTCCCTGTAAAAATAAAAATAAACTCAAACTCAAACTCAATAGCGATCGCATCGTCCGTGGATCTTATGGGACGGCATGTACATTTTAGTGGGTCTAGAGAGTCAGCTAAGCCGGAGGTGATATGAGCCTTAAGAAGTTTGAACTAGCTTCTCAAGTACTTCATGATGACAGAAGTGAGTGCTACTGGCCAGTTGTCATTTAGTTCAGTTATCTTCACTTTGTTGGGAATAGGAACAAAGGTGGACATCTTGAAGCAAATGGGAACAACAGACAGATAGAAAGAGACTGAATATGTCCGTAAAACACTCCAGCCAGTTAGTCTGCTCTGGGGACGTGGCTTTGGATGCCAGCAGCCTTGAGAGGAGGAAATGGACAAATATCATTTGAGAATATGAACTGACATTTTATATGAATTGCAATTATTATTTTTTTAGACAGGCTCTCTGTGTTAATATATACAGGCTCTCTGTGTTAATATATACAGGCTCTCTGTGTTAATATATACAGGCATACAATATATATATACAGAGAGAGAGAGAGAGAGAGAGAGAGAGAGAGAGAGAGACACACAGAGAGAGAGAGAGAGAGAGAGAGAGAGAGAGAGAGAGAGAGAGACACACAGATAGAGAGAGTCACAGAGAGAGAGAGAGACAGAGACAGAGAGAGAGCACAGAGAGAGGCACAGAGAGAGAGAGATAGAGACAGAGAGACACAGAGAGAGAGAGAGAGAGAGAGAGAGAGAGAGAGAGAGAGAGAGAGAGAGAGAGAGAGAGAGAGAGAGAGAGAGAGAGACACAGAGAGAGAGAGACAGAGACACACACAGAGAGAGAGAGAGAGACACACAGAGAGAGTGTCCCCACACTCTCTCCCCTCTCTCTCTCCCTCTCTCTCTCTCTCTCTCTCTCTCTCTCTCTCTCTCTCTCTCTCTCTCTCTCTCTCTCTCTCTCTCTCTCTCTCTCTCTCTCTCTCCCTCTCTCTCTCCCCTCTCTCTCTCTCTCCCTCTCTCTCTCCCCTCTCTCTCTCTGTCATGCAGGTGAAAGAGGACCCAAAAAGCGACTTAACAGAAACAGAGTTTATTCAAGTCCAAACAGAAATAACAGAAATCCTCTAGTCTGTAGAGGGAATAACAGGAGAAGCGGCCACAGACTGCAGGTCGCCCGGGTAGGCGCAGGCCGTAGTTGACAGAGACACCTGCTCACACGCAGCATCTGATGAAGGCAAAAACACGACAGGACAGGGCGATACACAATCACAGCACGGTGAATTCTAAACAAGGAACCGACAGGACAGGAACGGAACACAAAGGAATAAATAGGGACTCTAATCAGGGGAAAGGATCGGGAACAGGTGTGGGAAGACTAAATGATGATTAGGGGAATAGGAACAGCTGGGAGCAGGAACGGAACGATAGAGAGAAGAGAGAGCGAGAGAGTGAGAGAGGGAGGGGAAGAGAGAGGGATAGAAAGAGGGAAAGAACCTAATAAGACCAGTAGAGGGAAACGAATAGAATGGGGAGCACAGGGACAAGACATGATAATAAATGACAAACATGACAGTACCCCCCCACTCACCGAGCGCCTCCTGGCGCACTCGAGGAGGAATCCTGGCGGCAACGGAGGAAATCATCGATGAGTGAACGGTCCAGCACGTCCCGAGACGGAACCCAACTCCTCTCCTCAGGACCGTAACCCTCCCAATCCACTAAGTATTGGTGACCCCGTCCCCGAGAACGCATGTCCATGATCTTATGTACCTTGTAAATAGGTGCGCTCTCGACAAGGACGGGAGGGGGGAGGGAAGACGAACGGGTGCGAAGAAAGGGCTTAACACAGGAGACATGGAAGACAGGATGGACGACGAAGATGTCGCGGAAGAAGCAGTCGCACAGCGACAGGATTGACGACCTGGGAGACACGGAACGGACCAATGAACCACGGAGTCAACTTACGAGAAGCTGTCGTAAGAGGAAGGTTGCGAGTGGAAAGCCACACTCTCTGGCCGCAACAATACCTTGGACTCTTAATCCTCGTTTATTGGCGGCTCTCACAGTCTTCCCCGCAGACAAAGGCAGACCGGTAATGAAGTCTAAGGCGATGTGAGAACATGGTCGAGAAGGAATGGGGAGCGGTCTGAGACGACCGGCAGGAGGAGAGTTACCCGACTTAGTCTGCGAGCAGTCCGAACAAGCAGCCACGAACGGGGCGCGTGTCACGCTCCTGAGTCGGCCACCAAAGCGCTGGCGAATAGACGCAAGAGTGCCTCGAACACCGGGATGACCAGCTAACTTGGCAGAGTGAGCCCACTGAAGAACAGCCAGACGAGTGGAAACAGGAACGAAAAGGAGGTTACTAGGACAAGCGCGCGGCGACGCAGTGTGCGTGAGTGCTTGCTTAACCTGTCTTTCAATTCCCCAGACTGTTAACCCGACAACACGCCCATAAGGAAGAATCCCTCGGGATCAGTAGAAGCCACAGAAGAACTAAACAGACGGGATAAGGCATCAGGCTTGGTGTTCTTGCTACCCGGACGGTAAGAAATCACAAACTCAAAACGAGCGAAAAACAACGCCCCAACGGAAGCTTGGACGGGCATTAAGTCGTTTGGCAGAACGGGATGTACTCAAGGTTCTTATGGTCTGTCCAAATGACAAAAGGAACTAGTCGCCCCCCTCCAACACTGTCGCCATTAGCCTAGGGCTAAGCGGATGGCGAGCAGTTCACGGTTACCCACATCATAGTTGCGCTCAGATGGCGTGAGGCGATGAGAAAAATAAGCGCAAGGATGAACCTTATCGTCAGACTGGAAGCGCTGGGATAGAATGGCTCCCACGCCTACCTCTGAAGCGTCAACCTCGACACTGAAATTGTCTAGTGACGTCAGGAGTAACGAGGATAGGAGCGGACGTAAAACGTTCTTTTAGAAGATCAAAAGCTCCCTGGCGGAACCGACCACTAAAACACGTCTTGACAGAAGTAAGAGCTGTGAGAGGGGCAGCAACTTGACCGAAATACGAATGAAACGCCGATAGAAATTAGCGAAACCTAAAAAGCGCTGCAACTCGACACGTGACCTTGGAACGGGCCAATCACTGACAGCTTGGACCTTAGCGGAATCCATCTGAATGCCTTCAGCGGAAATAACGGAACCGAGAAAAGTAACGGAGGAGACATGAAAAGAAAGCACTTCTCAGCCTTTACGTAGAGACAATTCTCCCAAAAAGCGCTGTAGAACACGTCGGAACGTGCTGAACATGAATCTCGAGTGACGGAGAAAAAAATCAGGATATCGTCAAGATAGACAAAAACAAAGATGTTCAGCATGTCTCTCAGAACATCATTAACTAATGCCTGAAAAACAGCTGGCGCATTGGCGAGACCGAACGGCAGAACCCTCGTATCAAAATGCTGACGGATGTTAAACGCCGTTTCACTCGTCCCTCTCTGATGCGCACGAGATGGTAAAGCGTTACGAAGGGTCCAACTTAGTAAAGCACCTGGCTCCCTGCAGAATCTCGAAGGCTGATGACATAAGGGGGAAGCGGATAACGATTCTTAACCGTTATGTCATTCAGCCCTCGATAATCCACGCAGGGCGCAGAGTACCGTCCTTCTTCTTAACAAAAAGAACCCCGCCCCGGCCGGGAGAGGAAGAAGGCACTATGGTACCGCGTCAAGAGACACAGACAAATAATCCTCGAGAGCCTTACGTTCGGGAGCCGACAGAGAGTATAGTCTACCTCGAGGGAGGAGTGGTCCCCGGAAGGAGATCAATACTACAATCATACGACCGGTGAGGAGGAAGGGAGTTATTAAGGACCCGACTGAAGACCGTGCGCAGATCATGATATTCCTCCGGCACTCCTGTCAAATCGCCAGGTTCCTCCTGAGAAGTAGGGACAGAAGAAACGGGAGGAATGGCAGACATTAAACACTTCACATGACAAGAAACGTTCCAGGATAGGATAGAATTACTAGACCAATTAATAGAAGGATTATGACATACTAGCCAGGGATGACCCAAAACAACAGGTGTAAACGGTGAACGGAAAATCAAAAAGAAATAGTCTCACTGTGGTTACCAGATACTGAGAGTTAAAGGTAGTGTCTCAAATTTGATACTGGGAAGATGACTACCATCTAAGGCAAACATGGGCGTAGGCTTGTCTAACGGTCTGAAAGGAATGTTATGTTTCCGGGCCCATGCCGTCCATGAAACAACCCTCAGCCCCAGAGTCAATCAAGGCACTGCATGTAGCACCCGAACCGGTCCAGCGTAGATGGACCGACATAGTAGTACAAGATCTAGATGAAGAGACCTGAGTAGTAGCGCTCACCAGTAGCCTCCGCTTACTGATGGGCTCTGGCCTCTTACTGGACATGAATTAACAAATGTCCAGCAACTCCGCAATAGAGGCACAGGCGGTTGGTGATCCTCCGTTCCCTCTCCTTAGTCGAGATCACGAATCCCTCCCAGCTGCATGGGCTCAGTCTCAAAGCCAGAGGAGGGAGATGGTTGCGATGCGGAGCAGGAAACACCGTTGATGCGAGCTCTCTTCCACGAGCCCGGTGACGAAGATCTACCCATCGTTCTATGCGGATGGCGAGAGCAATCAAAGTCCACATCTGAAGGAACCTCCGGGGAGAGAATCTCATCCTTAACCACTGCGTGGGTCCTCCAGAAAACGAGCGAGTAGCGCCGGCTCGTTCCACTCACTAGAGGCAGCAAGAGTGCGAAACTCAATAGAATAATCCGTTATGGACCGTTCACCTTGGCATAAGGAAGCCAGGGCCCTAGAAGCCTCCTACCAAAACTGAACGGTCAAAAACCCGAATCATCTCCTCTTTAAAGTTCTGGAACTTGTTAGAGCAATCAGCCCTTGCCTCCCAGATAGCTGTGCCCCATTCTCGAGCCCGGCCAGTAAGGAGTGAAATGACGTAAGCAACCCGAGCTCTCTCTAGAGTATGTGTTGGGTTGGAGAGAGAACACAATCTCACACTGCGTGAGAAAGGAGCGGCACTCAGTGGGCTGCCCGGAGTAGCAAGGTGGGTTATTAACCTAGGTTCTGGAGGCTCGGCAGACCAGGGAAGTAACAGGTGGCACGAGACGTAGACTCTGGAACTGTCAAGAGAGGTCGGAAACCTGAGCGGCCAGGTTCTCCACGGCATGGCGAGCAGCAGACAATTCCTGCTCGTGTCTGCCGAGCATGGCTCCTTGGATCTCGACGGCAGTGTAACGAGCGTCTGAAGTCGCTGGGTCCATTCCTTGGTCGGTTCCTTCTGTCATGCAGGTGAAAGAGGACCCAAAAGCGACTTAACAGAAACAGAGTTTATTCAAGTCCAAACAGGAAATAACAGAAATCCTCTAGTCTGTAGAGGGGAATAACAGGAGAAGCGGCCACAGACTGCAGGTCGCTCTTAGGCGCAGGCCGTAGTTGACAGAGACACCTGCTCCACACGCAGCATCTGATGAAGGCAAAAAAAACACGACAGGACAGGGCGATACACAATCACAGCACGGTGAATTCTAAACAAGGAACCGACAGGACAGGAACGGAACACAAAGGAATAAATAGGGACTCTAATCAGGGAAAGGATCAGGAACAGGTGTGGGAAGACTAAATGATGATTAGGGGAATAGGAACAGCTGGGAGCAGGAACGGAACGATAGAGAGAGAGAGAGCGAGAGAGTGAGAGAGGGAGGGGAAGAGAGAGGGATAGAAAGAGGGAAAGAACCTAATAAGACCAGTAGAGGGAAACGAATAGAATGGGGAGCACAGGGACAAGACATGATAATAAATGACAAACATGACACTCTCTCCCTCTATATATATTCTGAGTGTTGTCTTTCGATCATCCATATTCTGAGCATTCTGAAATAACTGCAGGCCTCAATCCCCCATGAATGAAATAGATTGTAATGCCATCAAATTGTATACCAGTTTTTATAAGTGATACTAGTTTGTTTTGAATTGCTATGATTTGAGTACATTTACTTAAATTCCCCAAACTCCATTCAAGCGTTTTAACTCTACAAAGATGTAGACTTAAAGTGGGATGAAAATTGTTTCTATTGTTAACAAAACATCTAACAAAATCACAACTGTAGATGCACAGACAAAAACACACACACACACCTCATCCACCCCTTTCTAAAACGGTCTCATGCTATTGTAGTGAATATGGTCAGATTGCCCTGACTGTTCCTCGGTACTCTAAACACAAAGTGACCAGCCAGACACAAACAGTCCTGATTGAAATGGCCATGTTCACTCAGACACAACCCGACTCTGTAAAGGAAAACACTTTTGTGTCAAACGGGTCATTCTGTCTGAGTATGAAAGACCTCAGTCAATATTGAGCCTTGTGGGACTTTTGTCTGCTGTTGAAATAATAATAATATATAATAATAATAACAATCTGTGGTTGAATGGTCCCCTATTGGAACACAAGGCATTTCAGATGCACTGTGGGTGGTGATTACCTAGTGGTGTGGGTGGTGTTTACCTAGTGGTGTGGGTGGTGATTTACCCAGTGGCGTGGGTGGTGAATGCCCAGTGGTGTGGGTGGTAATTTACCTAGTGGTGTGGGTGGTGATTTACAAAGTGGTGTGGGTGGTAATTTACCCAGTGGTGTGGGGTGGTAATTTACCTAGTGGTGTGGGTGGTAATTTACCTAGTGGTGTGGGTGGTGATTTACCTAGTGGTGTGGGTGGTGATTTACCCAGTGGCGTGGGTGGTGGTGCAGTGGTGTGGGGTGGTAATTTACCTAGTGGTGTGGGTGGTGATTTACAAAGTGGTGTGGGTGGTAATTTACCCAGTGGTGTGGGTGGTAATTTACCTAGTGGTGTGGGTGGTAATTTACCTAGTGGTGTGGGTGGTTAATTTACCCAGTGGTGTGGGTGGTAATTTACCCAGTGGTGTGGGTGGTGCTTTACCTAGTGGTGTGGGTGGTGAATTTACCTAGTGGTGTGGTGATTTACAAAGTGGTGGGTGGTGATTTACCCAGTGGTGTGGGTGGTAATTTACCTAGTGGTGTGGGTGGTAATTTACCTAGTGGTGTGGGTGGTTAATTTACCCAGTGGTGTGGGTGGTTAATTTACCCAGTGGCGTGGGTGGTGATTTACCCAGTGGTGTGGGTGGTGATTTACCTAGTCGTGTGGGTGGTTAATTTACCCAGTGGTGTGGGTGGTGATTTACCTAGTGGTGTGGGTGATAATTTACCTAGTGGTGTGGGTGGTGATTTACAAAGTGGTGTGGGTGGTGATTTACCTAGTGGTGTGGGTGGTGATTTACCTAGTGGTGTGGGTGGTGAATTTACCTAGTGGTGTGGGTGGTGATTTACCTAGTGGTGTGGGTGGTGAATGTACCTAGTGGTGTGGGTGGTGATTTACCTAGTGGTGTGGGTGGTGCTTTACCTAGTGGTGTGGGTGGTGAATTTACCTAGTGGTGTGGGTGGTGATTTACAAAGTGGTGTGGGTGGTTAATTTACCCAGTGGCGTGGGTGGTGATTTACCCAGTGGTGTGGGTGGTGATTTACCTAGTCGTGTGGGTGGTTAATTTACCCAGTGGTGTGGGTGGTGATTTACCTAGTGGTGTGGGTGATAATTTACCTAGTGGTGTGGGTGGTGATTTACAAAGTGGTGTGGGTGGTGATTTACCTAGTGGTGTGGGTGGTGATTTACCTAGTGGTGTGGGTGGTTAATTTAACCAGTGGTGTGGGTGGTGATTACCCAGTGGTGTGGGTGGTGATTTAACCAGTGGTGTGGGTGGTAATTTACCTAGTGGTGTGGGTGGTTAATTTTACAGTGGTGTGGGGTGATTTACCTAGTGGTGTGGGTGGTGATTTACCTAGTGGTGTGGGTGGTTAATTTACCCAGTGGTGTGGATGGTGATTTACCTAGTGGTGTGGGTGGTGATTTACCTAGTGGTGTGGGTGGTGGTTTACCCAGTGGTGTGGGTGGTGATTTACCTAGTGGTGTGGGTGGTGATTTACCTAGTGGTGTGGGTGGTGAATTTACCTAGTGGTGTGGGTGGTGATTTACCTAGTGGTGTGGGTGGTGAATGTACCTAGTGGTGTGGGTGGTGATTTACCTAGTGGTGTGGGTGGTGATTTACCCAGTGGTGTGGGTGGTGATTTACCCAGTGGTGTGGGTGGTGATTTACCTAGTGGTGTGGGTGGTGAATTTACCCAGTGGTGCGGGTGGTGATTTACCTAGTGGTGTGGGTGGTGAATTTAGCTAGTGGTGTGGGTGGTGATTTACCTAGTGGTGTGGGTGGTGATTTACCTAGTGGTGTGGGTGGTGATTTACCTAGTGGTGTGGGTGGTGAATTTACCCAGTGGTGTGGGTGGTGATTTACCTAGTGGTGTGGGTGGTGAATTTACCCAGTGGTGTGGGTGGTGTTTACCTAGTGGTGTGGGTGGTGAATTTACCCACAGTGGTGTGGGCGGTGAATTTACCTAGTGGTGTGGGCGGTGATTTACCTAGTGGTGTGGGTGGTGGATTTACCTAGTGGTGTGGGTGGTGATTTACCCAGTGGTGTGGGTGGTGATTTACCTAGTGGTGTGGGTGGTGAATTTACCTAGTGGTGGGTGGTGATTACCTAGTGGTGTGGGTGGTGATTTACCCAGTGGTGTGGGTGGTGATTTGCCCAGTGGTGTGGGTGGTGATTTACCCAGTGGTGTGGGGTGGTGATTACCCAGTGGTGTGGGTGGTGATTTACCCAGTGGTGTGGGTGGTGATTTACCCAGTGGTGGGGGTGGTGATTTACCCAGTGGTGTGGGTGGTGATTTGCCCAGTGGTGTGGGTGGTGATTTACCTAGTGGTGTGGGTGGTGATTTACCCAGTGGTGTGGGTGGTGATTTACCCAGTGGTGTGGGTGGTGATTTACCCAGTGGTGTGGGTGGTGGTATACCCAGTGGTGTGGGTGGTGATTTGCAGTGGTGTGGGTGGTGATTTACCCAGTGGTGTGGGTGGTGATTTACCTAGTGGTGTGGGTGGTGATTTACAAAGTGGTGTGGGTGGTGATTTCCCAGTGGTGTGGGTGGTAATTTACCCAGTGGTGTGGGTGGTGAATTTACCTAGTGGTGTGGGTGGTGATTTACCTAGTGGTGTGGGTGGTGATTTGCAGTGGTGTGGGTGGTGATTTACCCAGTGGTGTGGTGGTGATTTACCTAGTGGTGTGGGTGGTGAATTTACCCAGTGGTGTGGGTGGTGAATTTTACCCAGTGGTGTGGGTGGTGATTTACAAAGTGGTGTGGGTGGTGATTTACCTAGTGGTGTGGGTGGTGATTTACCCAGTGGTTTGGGGTGGTGATTTACCCAGTGGTGTGGGTGGTGATTTACCCAGTGGTGTGGGTGGTGAATTACCCAGTGGTGTGGGTGGTGAATTACCCAGTGGTGTGGGTGGTGATTTACCCAGTGGTGTGGGTGGTGATTTACCTAGTGGTGTGGGTGGTGATTTACCTAGTGGTGTGGGTGGTGAATTACCCAGTGGTGTGGGTGGTGAATTACCCAGTGGTGTGGGTGGTGAATTACCCAGTGGTGTGGGTGGTGATTTACCCAGTGGTGTGGGTGGTGAATTACCCAGTGGTGTGGGTGGTAATTTACCCAGGCAGGGTAAATCACAGTCTAGCTATACACTGATGGACTGGTGACATTTACATTACATTTAAGTCATTTAGCAGACGCTCTTATCCAGAGCGACTTACAAATTGGTGCATTCACCTTATGACATCCAGTGGGACAGTCACTTAACAATAGTGCATCTAAAACTTAGGGGGGGGGGGTGAGAGGGATTACTTAACCTATCCTAGGTATTCCTTAAAGAGGTGGGGTTTCAGGTGTCTCCGGAAGGTGGTGATTGACTCCGCTGTCCTGGCGTCGTGAGGGAGTTTGTTCCACCATTGGGGGGCCAGGGCAGCGAACAGTTTTGACTGGGCTGAGCGGGAGCTGTACTTCCTCAGTGGTAGGGAGGCGAGCAGGCCAGAGGTGGATGAACGCAGTGCCCTTGTTTGGGTGTAGGGCCTGATCAGAGCCTGGAGGTACTGAGGTGCCGTTCCCCTCACAGCTCCGTAGGCAAGCACCATGGTCTTGTAGCGGATGCGAGCTTCAACTGGAAGCCAGTGGAGTGGAACGGAGGAGCGGGGTGACGTGAGAGAAGGAAGGTTGAACACCAGACGGCTGCTGCGGCGTTCTGGATGAGTTGAAAGGGGTTTAATGGCACAGGCAGGAGAGCCCAGCCAACAGCGAGTGCAGTAATCAGACGGGAGATGACAAGTGCCTGGATTAGGACCTGCGCCGCTTCCTGTGTGAGGCAGGGTCGTACTCTGCGGATGTTGTAGAGCATGAACCTACGGAACGGGCCACCGCCTTGATGTTAGTAGAGAACGACAGGGTGTTGTCCAGGATCACGCCAAGGTTCTTGGCGCTCTGGGAGGAGGACACAATGGAGTTGTCGACCGTGATGGCGAGATCATGGAACGGGCAGTCCTTCCCGGGAGGAAGAGCAGCTCCGTCTTGCCGAGTTCAGCTTGAGGTGGTGATCCGTCATCCACACTGATATGTCTGCCAGACATGCAGAGATGCGGTCGCCACCTGGTCATCAGAAGGGGGAAAGGAGAAGATTAATTGTGTGTCAGTCTGCATAGCAATGATAAGAGAGACCATGTGAGAGGTTATGACAGAGCCAAGTGACTTGGTGTATAGCGAGAATAGGAGAGGGCCAAGAACAGAGCCCTGGGGGACACCAGTGGTGAGAGCGCGTGGTGAGGAGACAGATTCTCGCCACGCCACCTGGTAGGAGCGACCTGTCAGGTAGGACGCAATCAAGCGTGCCGCGGCCGGAGATGCCCAACTCGGAGAGGGTGGAGAGGAGGATCTGATGGTTCAAGGTATCGAAGGCAGCCGATAGATCTGTAGAAGGATGAGAGCAGAGGAGAGAGAGTTAGCTTTTAGCAGTGCGGGAGCGCCTCCTCCGTGATACAGAGGAGAAAGCAGTCTCAGTTGAATGACTAGTCTTGAAACCTGACTGATTTGGATCAAGAAGGTCATTCAGAGAGAGATAGCGGGAGAGCTGGCCAAGGGCGGCCGTTCAAGAGTTTTGGAGAGAAAAGAAAGAAGGGATACTGGTCTGTAATTGTTGACATCGGAGGGATCGAGGTGTAGGTTTTCAGAAGGGGTGCAACTCTCGCTCTCTTGAAGACGGAAGGGACGTAGCCAACCGGTCAGGGATGAGTTGATGAGCGAGGTGAGGTAGGAGAAGGTCTCCGGAAATGGTCTGGAGAAGAGAAGGGAGGGGATAGGGTCAAGCGGGCAGGTTGTTGGGCGGCCGGCCGTCACAAGACGCCTAGATTTCATCTGGAGAGAGGAGAAAGAGGTCAGAGCACAGGGTAGGCAGTGAGCAGAACCAGCGGTATGTCCGTTTTGACTTAGCAAACGAGGATCGGATGTCGTCGACCTTCTTTTCAAAATGGTTGAAGTCATCTGCAGAGAGGAGGAGGGGGGAGGGCGGAGGATTCAGGAGGGAGGAGAAGGTGGCAAGAGCTTCCTAGGGTTAGAGGCAGATGCTTGGAATTTAGCGTGGTAGAAAGTGGCTTTAGCAGCAGAGGAGGAGGAAAATGTAGAGAGGGAGGGAGTGAAAGGATGCCAGGTCCGCAGGGAGGTGAGTTTTCCTCCATTTCCGCCGGCTGCCCGGAGCCCTGTTCTGTGAGCTCGCAATGAGTCATCGAGCCACGGAGCGGGAGGGAGGACCGAGCCGGGCCTGGAGGATAGGGGACATAGAGAGTCAAGGGATGCAGAGAGGGAGGAGATGAGGGTTGAGGAGGCAGAATCAGGAGATAGGTGGGGAGAAGGTTTGAGCGGAGGGAAGAGATGATAGGATGGAAGAGGAGAGAGTAGCGGGGGAGAGAGAGCGAAGGTTGGGACGGTAGCGATACCATCCGGTAGGGGCAGTGTGGGAGGTGTTGGATGAGAGCGAGAGGGAAAAGGATACAAGGCAGTGGTCGGAGACTTGGAGGGGAGTGCAGTGAGGTTAGTGGAAGAACAGCATCTAGTAAAGATGAGGTCAGCCGTATTGCCTGCCTTGTGAGTAGGGGGAAGGTGAGAGGAGTGAGGTCAAAAGAGGAGAGGAGTGGAAAGAAGGAGGCAGAGATAAGAGTCAAAGGGTAGACGTGTAGTTAAAGTCGCCCAGAACTGTGAGAGGTGAGCCGTCCTCAGGAAAGGAGCTTATCAAGGCATCAAGCTTCATTGGATGAACTCCTCCGAGGAACCTTGGAGGGCGATAAATGATAAGGATGTTAAGCTTGAAAGGGCTAGTAACTGTGACAGCATGGAATTCAAAGGAGGCGATAGACAGATGGGTAGGGGAGAAAGAGAGAATTGATTTCACTCTGGGAGAGATGAGAGGATGAGATGAGGAT
>NW_025752186.1:0-13212 GCF_021184085.1 Oncorhynchus gorbuscha | reverse complement strand
AACCCTGTATGATGTAACTAACAAACAGGAACACTGTATGATGTAACTAACAAACAGGAACACTGTATGATGTAACTAACAAACAGGAACCCTGTATGATTAACTAACAAACAGGAACACTGTATGATGTAACTAACAAACAGGAACACTGATGTAACTAACAAACAGAACACTGTAACTAACATAAAGTAACACTGTATGATGTAACTAACAAACAGGAACACTGTATGATGTAACTAACAAACAGGAACCCTGTATGACTTAACTAACAAACAGGAACACTATATGATGTAACTAACAAACAGGAACACTGTATGATGTAACTAACAAACAGGAACACTGTATGATGTAACTAACATAAAGTAACACTGTATGATGTAACTAACAAACAGGAACACTGTATGATGTAACTAACATAAAGTAACACTGTATGATGTAACTAACAAACAGGAACACTGAATGATGTAACCAAACAGGAACACTATGATGTAACTAACAAACAGGAACCCTGTATGATGTAACTAACAAACAGAAACAC
The DNA here is from genome assembly GCF_021184085.1 of Oncorhynchus gorbuscha. Classification (NCBI taxonomy): domain Eukaryota; kingdom Metazoa; phylum Chordata; class Actinopteri; order Salmoniformes; family Salmonidae; genus Oncorhynchus; species Oncorhynchus gorbuscha. The sequence goes on along the minus strand of NW_025752186.1, from coordinate 12,674 downwards.
TGTATGATGTAACTAACAAACAGGAACACTGTATGATGTAACTAACAAACAGGAACCCTGTATGATGTAACTAACAAACAGGAACCCTGTATGATGTAACTAACAAACAGGAACACTGTATGATGTAACTAACAAACAGGAACCCTGTATGATGTAACTAACAAACAGGAACCCTGTATGATGTAACTAACAAACAGGAACCCTGTATGATGTAACTAACAAACAGGAACCCTGTATGATGTAACTAAAAAACAGGAACACTGTATGATGTAACTAACAAACAGGAACACTGTATGATGTAACTAACAAACAGGAACAGTGAATGACGTAACTAACAAACAGGAACCCTGTATGATGTAACTAACAAACAGGAACCCTGTATGATGTAACTAACAAACAGGAACACTGTATGATGTAACTAACAAACAGGAACACTGTATGATGTAACTAACAAACAGGAACCCTGTATGATGTAACTAACAAACAGGAACACTGTATGATGTAACTAACAAACAGGAACACTGTATGATGTAACTAACAAACAGGAACATGATGTAACTAACAAACAGGAACCCTGTATGATGTAACTAACAAACAGGAACACTGTATGATGTAACTAACAAACAGGAACACTGTATGATGTAACTAACAAACAGGAACCCTGTATGATGTAACTAACAAACAGGAACACTGTATGACTTAACTAACAAACAGGAACCCTGTATGACTTAACTAACAAACAGGAACCCTGTATGACGTTACTAACAAACAGGAACCCTGTATGATGTAACTAACAAACAGGAACCAAACAGGAACCCTGTATGATGTAACTAACAAACAGGAACCCTGTATGATGTAACTAACAAACAGCAACTAACAAACAGGAACCCTGTATGATGTAACTAACAAACAGGAACCCTGTATGATGTAACTAACAAACAGGAACACTGTATGATGTAACTAACAAACAGGAACACTATATGATGTAACTAACAAACAGGAACCCTGTATGACGTTACTAAAAAACAGGAACACTGTATGATGTAACTAACAAACAGGAACCCTGTATGATGTAACTAACAAACAGGAACCCTGTATGACGTTACTAACAAACAGGAACACTGTATGATGTAACTAACAAACAGCAACACTGTATGATGTAACTAACTAACAGGAACCCTGTATGATGTAACTAACAAACAGGAACCCTGTATGATGTAACTAACAAACAGGAACACTGTATGATGTAACTAACAAACAGGAACCCTGTATGATGTAACTAACAAACAGGAACCCTGTATGATGTAACTAACAAACAGGAACACTGTATGATGTAACTAACAAACAGCAACACTGTATGACTTAACTAACAAACAGGAACACTGTATGATGTAACTAACAAACAGGAACCCTGTATGATGTAACTAACAAACAGGAACCCTGTATGATGTAACTAACAAACAGGAACACTGTATGATGTAACTAACAAACAGGAACACTGTATGATGTAAATAACAAACAGCAACACTGTATGACTTAACTAACAAACAGGAACACTGTATGATGTAACTAACAAACAGGAACCCTGTATGATGTAACTAACAAACAGCAACACTGTATGACTTAACTAACAAACAGCAACACTGTATGACGTAACTAACAAACAGCAACACTGTATGACGTAACTAACAAACAGGAACACTGTATGATGTAACTAACAAACAGCAACACTGTATGACGTAACTAACAAACAGGAACACTGTATGATGTAACTAACAAACAGGAACACTGTATGACGTAACTAACAAACAGGAACACTGTATGATGTAACTAACAAACAGCAACACTGTATGACGTAACTAACAAACAGGAACACTGTATGATGTAACTAACAAACAGCAACACTGTATGACGTAACTAACAAACAGGAACACTGTATGATGTAACTAACAAACAGGAACACTGTATGATGTAACTAACAAACAGGAACCCTGTATGATGTAACTAACAAACAGGAACCCTGTATGATGTAACTAACAAACAGGAACCCTGTATGACGTAACTAACAAACAGGAACACTGTATGATGTAACTAACAAACAGGAACACTGTATGATGTAACTAACAAACAGGAACCCTGTATGACGTTACTAACAAACAGGAACACTGTATGATGTAACTAACAAACAGGAACACTGTATGATGTAACTAACATAAAGTAACACTGTATGATGTAACTAACAAACAGAAACCCTGTATGATGTAACTAACAAACAGGAACCCTTTATGACTTAACTAACAAACAGGAACACTATATGATGTAACTAACAAACAGGAACACTGTATGATGTAACTAACAAACAGGAACACTGTATGATGTAACTAACATAAAGTAACACCGTATGATGTAACTAACATAAAGTAACACTATATGATGTAACTAACATAAAGTAACACTGTATGATGTAACTAACAAACGGGAATCCGGTATGATGTAACTAACAAACAGGAACCCTGTATGATGTAACTAACAAACAGAAACCCTGTATGATGTAACTAACAAACAGGAACACTGTATGATGTAACTAACAAACAGGAACCCTGTATGATGTAACTAACAAACAGGAACCCTGTATGATGTAACTAACAAACAGGAACCCTGTATGATGTAACTAACAAACAGGAACCCTGTATGATGTAACTAACAAACAGGAACCCTGTATGATGTAACTAACAAACAGGAACACTGTATGATGTAACTAACAAACAGGAACACTGTATGATGTAACTAACAAACAGGAACACTGTATGATGTAACTAACAAACAGGAACACTGTATGATGTAACTAACAAACAGGAACCCTGTATGATGTAACTAACAAACAGGAACACTGTATGATGTAACTAACAAACAGGAACCCTGTATGATGTAACTAACAAACAGGAACCCTGTATGATGTAACTAACAAACAGGAACCCTGTATGACTTAACTAACAAACAGGAACACTGTATGATGTAACTAACAAACAGGAACACTGTATGATGTAACTAACAAACAGGAACACTGTATGATGTAACTAACAAACAGGAACACTGTATGATGTAACTAACAAACAGGAACACTGTATGATGTAACTAACAAACAGGAACACTGTATGATGTAACTAACAAACAGGAACCCTGTATGATGTAACTAACAAACAGGAACACTGATGATGTAACTAACAAACAACTAACAAAAACAGGAACCCTGTATGATGTAACTAACAAACAGGAACACTGTATGATGTAACTAACAAACAGGAACCCTGTATGATGTAACTAACAAACAGGAACACTGTATGATGTAACTAACAAACAGGAACCCTGTATGATGTAACTAACAAACAGGAACACTGTATGATGTAACTAACAAACAGGAACACTGTATGATGTAACTAACAAACAGGAACCCTGTATGATGTAACTAACAAACAGGAACAGGAACTAAAAACCTGTATGATGTAACTAACAAACAGGAACACTGTATGATGTAACTAACAAACAGGAACACTGTATGATGTAACTAACAAACAGGAACACTGTATGATGTAACTAACAAACAGGAACCCTGTATGATGTAACTAACAAACAGGAACACTGTATGATGTAACTAACAAACAGGAACCCTGTATGATGTAACTAACAAACAGGAACCCTGTATGATGTAACTAACAAACAGGAACACTGTATGATGTAACTAACAAACAGGAACACTGTATGATGTAACTAACAAACAGGAACACTGTATGATGTAACTAACAAACAGGAACACTGTATGATGTAACTGAGGAACCCTGTATGATGTAACTAACAAACAGGAACACTGTAACTAACAAACAGAACCCTGTAACTAACAAACAGGAACACTGTATGATGTAACTAACAAAACACAGGAACAAACTGTATGATGTAACTAACAAACAGGAACACTGTATGATGTAACTAACAAACAGGAACTAACTGTATGATGTAACTAACAAACAGGAACACTGTATGATGTAACTAACAAACAGGAACACTGTATGATGTAACTAACAAACAGGAACACTGTATGATGTAACTAACAAACAGGAACACTGTATGATGAACTAACAAACAGGAACACTGTATGATGTAACTAACAAACAGGAACACTGTATGATGTAACTAACAAACAGGAACACTGTATGATGTAACTAACAAACAGGAACACTGTATGATGTAACTAACAAACAGGAACACTGTATGATGTAACTAACAAACAGGAACCCTGTATGATGTAACTAACAAACAGGAACACTGTATGATGTAACTAACAAACAGGAACCTGTATGATGTAACTAACAAACAGGAACACTGTATGATGTAACTAACAAACAGGAACCCTGTATGATGTAACTAACAAACAGGAACACTGTATGATGTAACTAACAAACAGGAACAACTGTATGATGTAACTAACAAACAGGAACACTGTATGATGTAACTAACAAACAGGAACACTGTATGATGTAACTAACAAACAGGAACACTGTATGATGTAACTAACAAACAGGAACACTGTATGATGTAACTAACAAACAGGAACACTGTATGATGTAACTAACAAACAGGAACACTGTATGATGTAACTAACAAACAGGAACACTGTATGATGTAACTAACAAACAGGAACACTGTATGATGTAACTAACAAACAGGAACACTGTATGATGTAACTAACAAACAGGAACACTGTATGATGTAACTAACAAACAGGAACACTGTATGATGTAACTAACAAACAGGAACAAACAGGAACACTGTATGAACTAACAAACAGGAACCCTGTATGATGTAACTAACAAACAGGAACCCTGTAATGTAACTAACAAACAGGAACCCTGTATGATGTAACTAACAAACAGGAACACTGTATGATGTAACTAACAAACAGGAACAACTGTATGATGATGTAACTAACAAACAGGAACACTGTATGATGTAACTAACAAACAGGAACACTGTATGATGTAACTAACAAACAGGAACACTGTATGATGTAACTAACAAACAGGAACACTGTATGATGTAACTAACAAACAGGAACACTGTATGATGTAACTAACAAACAGGAACACTGTATGATGTAACTAACAAACAGGAACACTGTATGATGTAACTAACAAACAGGAACACTGTATGATGTAACTAACAAACAGGAACACTGTATGATGTAACTAACAAACAGGAACACTGTATGATGTAACTAACAAACAGGAACACTGTATGATGTAACTAACAAACAGGAACACTGTATGATGTAACTAACAAACAGGAACACTGTATGATGTAACTAATGAAACAGGAACACTGTATGATGTAACTAACAAACAGGAACAGTATGATGTAACTAACAAACAGGAACACTGTATGATGTAACTAACAAACAGGAACACTGTATGATGTAACTAACAAACAGGAACACTGTATGATGTAACTAACAAACAGGAACACTGTATGATGTAACTAACAAACAGGAACACTGTATGATGTAACTAACAAACAGGAACACTGTATGATGTAACTAACAAACAGGAACACTGTATGATGTAACTAACAAACAGGAACACTGTATGATGTAACTAACAAACAGGAACACTGTATGATGTAACTAACAAACAGGAACACTGTATGATGTAACTAACAAACAGGAACACTGTATGATGTAACTAACAAACAGGAACACTGTATGATGTAACTAACAAACAGGAACACTGTATGATGTAACTAACAAACAGGAACACTGTATGATGTAACTAACAAACAGGAACACTGTATGATGTAACTAACAAACAGGAACACTGTATGATGTAACTAACAAACAGGAACACTGTATGATGTATGATGATGTAACTAACAAACAGGAACACTGTATGATGTAACTAACAAACAGGAACACTGTATGATGTAACTAACAAACAGGAACACTGTATGATGTAACTAACAAACAGGAACACTGTATGATGTAACTAACAAACAGGAACACTGTATGATGTAACTAACAAACAGGAACACTGTATGATGTAACTAACAAACAGGAACACTGTATGATGTAACTGAACAAACAGGAACCTGTAACTAACAAACAGGAACACTGTATGATGTAACTAACAAACAGGAACACTGTATGATGTAACTAACAAACAGGAACACTGTATGATGTAACTAACAAACAGGAACACTGTATGATGTAACTAACAAACAGGAACACTGTATGATGTAACTAACAAACAGGAACACTGTATGATGTAACTAACAAACAGGAACACTGTATGATGTAACTAACAAACAGGAACACTGTATGATGTAACTAACAAACAGGAACACTGTATGATGTAACTAACAAACAGGAACACTGTATGATGTAACTAACAAACAGGAACACTGTATGATGTAACTAACAAACAGGAACTGTATGATGTAACTAACAAACAGAACACTGTATGATGTAACTAACAAACAGGAACACTGTATGATGTAACTAACAAACAGGAACACTGTGTAACTGATGTAACTAACAAACAGGAACACTGTATGATGTAACTAACAAACAGGAACCCTGTATGATGTAACTAACAAACAGGAACACTATATGATGTAACTAACATAAAGTAACACTGTATGATGTAACTAACAAACAGGAACCCTGTATGATGTAACTAACAAACAGGAACACTGTATGATGTAACTAACAAACAGGAACCCTGTATGATGTAACTAACAAACAGGAACACTGTATGATGTAACTAACAAACAGGAACACTGTATGATGTAACTAACAAACAGGAACACTGTATGATGTAACTAACAAACAGGAACTAACAAACAGGAACCCTGTATGATGTAACTAACACTGTATGATGTAACTAACAAACAGGAACACTGTATGATGTAACTAACAAACAGGAACACTGTATGATGTAACTAACAAACAGGAACACTGTATGATGTAACTAACAAACAGGAACACTGTATGATGTAACTAACAAACAGGAACACTGTATGATGTAACTAACAAACAGGAATCCTGTATGATGTAACTAACAAACAGGAACACTATATGATGTAACTAACAAACAGCAACCCTGTATGATGTAACTAACAAACAGGAACCCTGTATGATGTAACTAACAAACAGGAACAGTGAATGACGTAACTAACAAACAGGAACCCTGTATGATGTAACTAACAAACAGGAACACTATATGATGTAACTAACATAAAGTAACACTGTATGATGTAACTAACAAACAGGAACACTGTATGATGTAACTAACAAACAGGAACACTGTATGATGTAACTAACAAACAGTACCCTGTATGATGTAACTAACAAACAGGAACACTGTATGATGTAACTAACAAACAGGAACACTGTATGATGTAACTAACATAAAGTAACACTGTATGATGTAACTAACAAACAGGAATCCGGTATGATGTAACTAACAAACAGGAACACTGTATGATGTAACTAACAAACAGGAACACTGTATGATGTAACTAACAAACAGTACCCTGTATGATGTAACTAACAAACAGGAACACTGTATGATGTAACTAAGAAACAGGAACACTGTATGATGTAACTAACATAAAGTAACACTGTATGATGTAACTAACAAACAGGAATCCGGTATGATGTAACTAACAAACGGGAATCTGGTATGATGTAACTAACCATGCTATTGTTATTATTTCCTGGGCACGCCAGTATTGTATATTCCTTCATCCTTTTGAAAAAATGATAAAAATATGACAACCAATGTACTTTTGAAAGATGCACGTCATACATTTATGAACATGCAGCTAAACATTTCATCATAGCTCTGTGATAGAGTAATTAAATGCACTAGCAAACTCTCCCATTCGGATCAACCTGCTGGATAAAACCCCCCTCCATCCTGGATGAATCCTCTTCTAAAACAATGCAGCAGTCAGAGTTCTCAGCAGAGTGGGGGTGTGGAATAACCAGTGTATTGGAATTGGAAAGCTGAAAAAATCTGATGTCAATTAACGACGAGCCTTAGTGGATTATTTCTCGTTAATTTCAAAATGTTTTTCTTTTCCCAGGTCTGGCAATGAGCTTGGGCTATTGTAATCCAGCCACACAGATTTCTAGTACATTTGCTCATCACCTAGTCCCCATGGGCAAACTCACTGCTAGGCAGGCATGACCCCCCCCATGATTGTTTTGCTAGATGGAAGCTCTTCATTGCGTTTTATCTGTTTTTTATACACATATCAAAGTCTGGAGAATCTCTGGTGGTTATATCATGTATATATAATATCACCATCAAATTGCACATTATGCCTTGATCTACAGTATATAATTGGATAAATATAATCATTGCATATCAATGGGATATAGCTAAATGGAAAGATGAATGGTACAAGTACTTAACCTTGAGGTGCGCCAAACTGATTATCTGTGGTCCTATCTAATACATGGAAACCCCCGCAGCCCACAACCCATTGCATTAGTGTGGCTCATTCACGGAGAAATATATGGGAGGTCTGGTACATTTAGTGGTCCAGGGTGATAAAAATAGCAGTTACTTTCAACCATGATTCAGTCCAGCTACATGTCTGGCAGCTAAACTGAAAAGGAAGTTGATTCAGAATCATGTGCTGCAAACTGGCTGTGTCAAAGCACTGAAACATAACAATCTGAGGCATGCGCTTAGGAGACTGGGGAACTGTTTTGGAGTGTAAAGTAAGTCTGTCAAATGTGCAACAAGCTAATTTAAAAGTCATGGTGCCAGCAATGGAGGGTGCTTATATTCAAATAACGGTCGCTATTATTACCAAAATAGAGTAAGGAAATACAAGGCAGGTCCATCAATCTCCACATTTTATACACACAGCCCTTGTTCATCAGGGCAGGCAATGAATATGATCCACTCCTCATTAACTGACGTTCCATCATCACATGCCACTACTACACTACAACACTCCAGTCATATTTTAATCACTGGCAGGATCAAAGGGAAAAGGCATGAGAAGAAGAGAAGACAGAGGTATATTTACCCCAGACTGTATAGCTATGTAGGTCGCTCATTACAAACAGCATTATGTCTCATTAAAACATTTTGTTCTGCAGCAAAATGGAGGGATGGAATGCTACATAGGAAGGACAATCCCTCCAGCAGGTTGTACTCTCTCTCCCTCTCCCTCTCCCTCTCCCTCTCCCTCTCCCTCTCCCTCTCCCTCTCCCTCTCTCCCACTCCCCTGCTGTGTTCTAGTTGAGACATAAGAGGGCAGAGGAACATGGCTAACCTCGAGTTGCTCTCGCTGACAAATATCTGATTAATGACCAAGGGCTGGGTCAGAATACACAGGATGTTTCTCCTACTCTACAGCTTGTTTCTGTCTACAGCTGTGCCATCGTAATTGAAGGATCATTGCTGATTCTCAGTTTGTGAATGGAGAATAAAGATTTGTTTTGTAGTTTTCTGATCTGGTTGGTTTGTCGGTGATGTAGCTGGAATTTCTCTATTGTTGAAAATACTGTTAAATAGGAAAAGGCCTGTCAATTTATCCAAGAATGGACGATATTGAGCAAAGCATATCAACCTGTTAGCTAAAATTATATATTTAGCTTAGTAGCTTAATTTGTGTTTATTTCAAATGAACTCATTTTTATGGCTAGTAAATCCACGCACAGTGTTAGAATCTCGACTCTTTGAAGGGTGAGTCTCCATGTTAATGTGTGTCAGGTGCTGAGATGAGTGGACACTAGACAGGTCAGACATCATTGGACAGGGTCCCTGTGTAGTCCCCTTTCTGTTCTGTCCCAAAATGACAACCCCTCACACCTGCACCTCACACCGGTACCTCTCCTCATGCCATTTCCATCGCTATTCACATGCCGTACCACATCTGGACAAGAGGAAAACCTATGTGAGAATGCTGTTCATTGACTACAGTTCAGCATTTAACAACATGGTACCCTCGAGGCTCAACACTAGGCTCAGAACCCTGGGTCTGGACACTACCCTCTGCAACTGGATCCTGTTCACTCCATTATCGCCAGACCGTATCGGAGCATTAGGAATGATACCAAGAGGCTCAGAGACAGACCCACTGGTTCAACTCCTGGGTTTTACCATTGATACAGAGCTCTAGTCCTATAGAGCACAGGACTCACTGCTTCAACTCCTGGGTTTTACCATTGATACAGAGCTCTAGTCCTATAGAGCACAGGACTCACTGCTTCAACTCCTGGGTTTTACCATTGATACAGAGCTCTAGTCCTATAGAGCACAGGACTCACTGCTTTACCTGCTGGGTTTTACCATTGATACAGAGCTCTAGTCCTATAGAGCACAGAACTCACTGCTTCAACTCTTGGGTTTTACCATTGATACAGAGCTCTAGTCCTATAGAGCACAGGACTCACTGCTTCAACTCCTGGGTTTTACCATTGATACAGAGCTCTAGTCCTATAGAGCACAGAACTCACTGCTTCAACTCCTGGGTTTTACCATTGATACAGAGCTCTAGTCCTATAGAGCACAGGACTCAGAGCTGTCCTATAGAGCAACTCACTGGGGTTTTACTCATTGATACAGAGCTCCAGTCTTTCTCTTTGCAGGTTATAATAACTTTAGTTTAAAGAAAATGAACGGCCAATCTGAAGGCAGTAATACTGTATTTCAACATTAAACAGGTATAGTTTAAGGTAGTAGTTTATGTTCATTTTTAGAATATTACTGTTACTTTGATGTTTGAAAATGAACAGTTGAACGAGGCGACACATTTATGCACTTTCTCTATATGGTGGCACTTTTTATCCATATTTAACATAATTATGGGAAGTTGGTATATTTTAAAGTAATTTAGAATTTGTAAAGTTAGTTAGGTCCCTGTGGGAACGGAATATTAAACAACACATGCTGATTAATTGACAAGTAACATTTTTTAATCTTCAGCCACTGTGATTTAATTATTCATTACATCACTTACTCACCACCAGTTACTCCTACATGCCGCAAGGGGAGGGAACCCCTCCAGCAGGTACTGCTCTCTCTCTCTCTATCTCTGACTGTTTCTCTGTCACTCTCTCTTTCTCTCTCTCTGACTGTTTCTCTGTCACTCTCTCTTTCTTTCTCTTTCTCTCTCTCTCTCTGACTGTTTCTCTGTCACTCTCTCTTTCTTTCTCTTTCTCTCTCTCTTTCTGATCTCTGACTTTTCTGTCACTCTCTTCTTTCTTTTCTCTCTTCTCTCTCTCTCTCTCTGACTGTTTCTCTGTCACTCTCTTTCTTTCTTCTCTGACTGTTTCTCTGTCACTCTCTTCTGCCTTTCCTCAATTCAATTAAAGGGCTTTATTGGCTGAGAAAACTGTTTAACATTGCTGAGGTAGACAACTACAAAGTGAATATATAAAGTGAAAAACAACTAAAATTAACAGTAAACATTACACATCTTTCTAACTCTCTTCTCTGTCACTCTCTCTGACTGCTTCTCTGTCACTCTCTTTCTTTCTCTTTCTCTCTGACTGTTTCTCTGTCACTCTCTTTCTTTCTCTCTGCCACTTTGTTTACTCTGTCACTCTCTCTACTGTATGCTGCTCTGTACCATCACTCATTCATATATCCTTATGTACATGTTCTGTGTATAAGACAGTGTTTCTCATTGTCGGAACTAGAAGCACAAGTATTTCGCTCTTTAACATCTGCTAACTATCAAATAAAATTTGATTTGATTTGATTTGATTTGATCTCTGACTGTTTCTCTGTCACTCTCTGTTTCTTTTTTCTCTTCTATCTCTCTCTCTCTCTCTCTCTCTCTCTCTCTCTCTCTCTCTCTGACTGTTTCTCTGTCACTGTCTCTTTCTTTCTCTCTCTTGACTTCTCTCTCTGACTGTTTCTCTGTCTCTCTCTTTCTTTCTCTTCTTTCTCTCTCTTCTCTGATCAACCTCTCTTTCTTTCTCTTTCTCTCTCTCTGACTGTTTCTTCATCACTCTCTCTTTCACTCTCTCTTTCTCTGTCTCTATCTCTCTCTCGCTCTCTTCTGTCTACAGGTGTGTACTCGTAATTGAAGGATCACAAGCTAATTCTCAGTGTGAATGGAGAATAAAGATTTTGTTTTGTAGTTTTCTGATCTGGTTTGTTTGCCGGTCTGGGAAGAGGACAGGTGATATAACTGGAATTGCTCTATTGTTGAAGGTTCTGTTCTACAGGAAACTGCCTGTCAATTTACTCCAGAAAGGACCATATTGTATATTATATATTCAACTATATGAAGCTGGCTGGGACAGGTCACTGTGTGTCTTGTTCTGTCCAGTCTTTCTTTGTAGGTTATAATAACTTTAGTTTAAAGAAAATGAACGGCCAATCCGAAGGCAGTAATACTGTATTTTCAACATTAAACAGGTATAGTTTAAGGTAGTAGCTTATGTTCATTTTTAGAATATGACTGTTAGTTTGATGTTTGAAACATTAACAGTTGAAATGCAGGGCGACACATTTATGCACTTTCTATATGGTGGCACTTTTTATCCATATTAAATATAATTATGGGAAGTTGGTATATTTTAAAGTAATTTGGATATTCTAAAGTTAGTTAGGTCCCTGTGGAAGTGAATATTAAACAACACATGCTGATTA
>NW_025752185.1:0-13214 GCF_021184085.1 Oncorhynchus gorbuscha | reverse complement strand
GCCTAGTGGTTAGAGTGTTGGACTAGTAACCGGAAGGTTGCAAGTTCAAACCCCGAGCTGACAAGGTACAAATCTGTCGTTCTGCCCCTGAACAGGCAGTTAACCCGCTGTTCCTAGGCCGTCATTGAAAATAAGAATTTGTTCTTAACTGACTTGCCTGGTTAAATAAAGGTAAAATAAAAAATAAATAAAAATGATAATGCTGGTGGGAACGATGACGATGACGATGACGATGATGATGACGATGACGATGACGATGATGATGATGATGATGATGATGATGATGATGATGATGATAATGATAATGCTGCTGCCGATGGTATTGGTAATGTTGATGCTAATGATAATGCTGATGGGAACGATGATGATAATGATGCTGCTGATGGTATTGGTAGTGTTGATGATAATGTGATGGCAATGATGATGCTGGTGGTAATGATGCCGCTGATGGTAATGATGATGATGATGATGATGGTATTGATGATGGTACTGTTGCTGATGAGTGTAACGGTAATGATGCTGCTGATGATAATGATGCTGCTGATGGTAATGGTAATGCAATGGTAATGATGATGCTGGTGATAATGATTCTGGTAATGATGCTGCTGATGGTAATGGTAATGATGCTGCTGATGGTAATGCTGATTATGATGCTGATTCCGATGGTAATGATGCTGATGAGTGTAATGGTAATGATGCTGCTGATGCTGTTGATAATGATGCTACTGATGGTAATCGTAATGTGATGGTAATAATGATGATGGTAATGCTGCTGCTGGTAATGCTGATTATGACGTGGATGCTGATGGTGATGGTAATGCTGAAGGTGATGGAAATGATGATTATGATGTTGATGCTGATGGCTCTGATGGTGATGGTAATGGTCAGTGTGATGCTGATGGCAATGATGCTGATGGTAATGATGCTGCCGATGGTTATGGGGATGGTAATGATGTTTATGATGCTGAGGATAATGACGATGCTGATGGTAAGCTGATGGTAATGGTCATGCTGATTATGATGCTGAGGATAATGATGGTGCTGATGGTTTTATTTTTGTAATTATTTTTTTAACCTCTATTTAACTAGGCAAGTCAGTTAAGAACAAATTCTTAACTGCTTGTTCAGGGACAGAACGACAGGTTTGTACCTTGTCAGCTCGGGGATTTGAACTTGCAACCTTCCGGTTACTAGTCCAACACTCTAACACTCTAACCACTAGGCTACCCATGGTAATGGTAATGATGACGATGCTGATAAAATTGTAATGATGATGGAGATGGTAATGGCTTGAATGCTGATGGTAATGGTAATGACGATGCTGATGGTGAGGGTAATGCTAATGCTGATGGTTATGGTGCTGATGGTGCTGGAATGATGCTTATGGTAATGTCGATGATGCTGATGGTGACGATAATGATGCTGACGGTAATGGCAATGCTGCTACTGATGGTAATGGCAATGATGCTGCTGATGGTATGGTAATGATGTTTATGATGCTGATGCTGATGCTGATGGTAATGATGATGCTGATGGTAATGATATGTATGATGCTGATGGTAATGATAATGATATGTATGATGCTGATGGCAATTATGATTCTGATGGTAATGGTAATGCTGATGCTGTTTGGGGTGATAATGATGTTTATGATGCGAATCGTCATGGTAATAATGATGCTGCCACTGATGGTAATGATGATGCTGATGGTAATGGTGAAGCTGCTTAAGGTAATGGTAATTATGGTGATGGTAATGGTAATGATGCTGCTGATGGTGATGGTAATGATGCTTATGATGCTGATGGTAAGTATGATGCTGATGGTAATGGAAATGCTGAAGATGATGCTGATGGTAATGCTAATGGTAACGACAATGCTGATAAAATGGTAATGATGAGGGAGATGGTAATGGTGATGATGCTGGTGATAACGGTAATGACAATGCTGCTGGTGATGGTGATGTTAATGATGATGCTGATGGTTGTTTGTAATAATGATGCTGATGATGATATAATGGTAAATATGATGGAGATGGAAATGGTGATGATACTGATGTTGATAGTAATGATGCTGATGCTCTATATTAATGGTAATGATATGGATGATAATGATGATGATGATGATGGTGATGATGATGATGATGATGATGATGATGATGATGATGATGATGATGATGATGATGATGATATAATGGTGATGATGTTGGAGATGGTGATGTAAAATGGTAAAGGCAATGATGATACTGATGGTAATTGTGATGCTGCTGATGTAATGGTAATGATGCTGCTGATGTAATGGTAATGTAATGGTAATGGTGATGTAATGGTAATGGTAATTGTAATGATGTAATGGTAATGATGCTGCTGATGTAATGGTAATGTAATGGTAATGGTAATGGTAATTGTAATGATGATGGTGATTGTAATGGTAATGTATTGGTGATGTAATGATAATGTTAATGTAATGGTAATGGTAATGATGATGGTAATGGTGATGGACTCCATACTGCACAGCCTTTAAATGTGCCAGGGGACAAACAAAAAAATGTGTCAGGGGCTGTATCTGAAATGATACCCTATCCCACACTGAGTGTACAAAATGACCTAGACTGACCAGGGGAATCCAGGGGAATCCAGGGGAAAGCTATGATCCCTTGTTGATGTCATTAAATCCACTTCAGTCAGTGTAGATGAAGGGGAGGAGACGGGTTAAAGAATTATTTTTCAGCCTTAACCCAATTGAACCTTTAATTGTGGAAATGTGTCATTAAGAGGGTGATTGGGCAAAACAAGTGCCTTTGAACGGGGTATGCTTGTAGGTGCACCGGTTTGAGTGTGTCAAGAACTGCAACGCTGCTGGGTATTATAAGGTGAACAGTTTCCGGTGTTTATCAAGAATGGTCAACCGCCCAAAGGACATTCAGACAACTTGAAAACTTTGGAGCGCATTGGAGTCATGATGGGCCAGTATCACCTTGGAATGCTTTGGAACACTTTGGAGTCATGATGGGCCAGTATCACCTTGGAACGCTTTGGAGCGCATTGGAGTCATGATGGGCCAGTATCACCTTGGAACGCTTTGGAGCGCATTGGAGTCATGATGGGCCAGTATCACCTTGGAACACTTTGGAGTCATGATGGGCCAGTATCAGCTTGGAACACTTTGGAGCGCATTGGAGTCATGATGGGCCAGTATCACCTTGGAACGCTTTAGAACACTTTAGAGTCATGATGGGCCAGTATCACCTTGGAACGCTTTGGAGTCATGATGGGCCAGTATCACCTTGGAACGCTTTGGAACACTTTGGAGTCATGATGGGCCAGTATCACCTTGGAATGCTTTGGAGCGCATTGGAGTCATGATGGGCCAGTATCACCTTGGAACACTTTGGAGTCATGATGGGCCAGTATCAGCTTGGAACACTTTGGAGGGCATTGGAGTCATGATGGGCCAGTATCACCTTGGAACGCTTTGGAGTCATGATGGGCCAGTATCACCTTGGAACGCTTTGGAGCGCATTGGAGTCATGATGGGCCAGTATCACCTTGGAACGCTTTGGAGCGCATTGGAGTCATGATGGGCCAGTATCACCTTGGAACACTTTGGAGTCATGATGGGCCAGTATCAGTTTGGAACACTTTGGAGGGCATTGGAGTCATGATGGGCCAGTATCACCTTGGAAGCTTTGGAGTCATGATGGGCCAGTATCACCTTGGAACGCTTTGGAGCGCATTGGAGTCATGATGGGCCAGTATCACCTTGGAACGCTTTGGAGCGCATTGGAGTCATGATGGGCCAGTATCACCTTGGAACACTTTGGAGTCATGATGGGCCAGTATCAGTTTGGAACACTTTGGAGGGCATTGGAGTCATGATGGGCCAGTATCACCTTGGAACGCTTTGGAGTCATGATGGGCCAGTATCACCTTGGAACGCTTTGGAGCGCATTGGAGTCATGATGGGCCAGTATCACCTTGGAACGCTTTGGAGCGCATTGGAGTCATGATGGGGCGGCAGGGTAGCCTAGTGGTTAGAGCGGTGGACTAGTAACCGGAAGGTTGCAAGTTCAAATCCCCAAGCTGACAAGGTACAAATCTGTCGTTCTGCCCCTGAACAGGCAGTTAACCCACTGTTCCTAGGCCGTCATTGAAAATAAGAATTTGTTATTAACTGACTTGCCTAGTTAAATAAAGATAAAATAAAAATGATGGGCCAGTATCACCTTGGAACGCTTTGGAGCACATTGGAGTCATGATGGGCCAGTATCACCTTGGAACACTTTGGAGTCATAATGGGCCAGTATCACCTTGGAACGCTTTGGAGGGCATTGGAGTCATGATGGGCCAGTATCACCTTTGAATGCTTTGGAGGGCATTGGAGTCATGATGGGCCAGTATCACCTTGGAACACTTTGGAGTCATGATGGGCCAGTATCACCTTGGAGCGCTTTGGAGCGCATTGGAGTCATGATGGGCCAGTATCACCTTGGAGCGCATTGGAGTCATGATGGGCCAGTATCACGTTGGAACACTTTGGAGTCATGATGGGCCAGTATCACCTTGGAACGCTTTGGAGTCATGATGGGCCAGTATCACCTTGGAACGCTTTGGAGCGCATTGGAGTCATGATGGGCCAGTATCACCTTGGAACACTTTGGAGTCATGATGGGCCAGTATCAGCTTGGAACGCTTTGGAACACGATGGTCATGATGGGCCAGTATCACCTTGGAACGCTTTGGAGCGCATTGGAGTCATGATGGGCCAGTATCACCTTGGAATGCTTTGGAGCGCATTGGAGTCATGATGGGCCAGTATCACCTTGGAACGCTTTGGAGCGCATTGGAGTCATGATGGGCCAGTATCACCTTGGAACACTTTGGAGTCATGATGGGCCAGTATCAGCTTGGAACACTTTGGAGCGCATTGGAGTCATGATGGGGCGGCAGGGTAGCCTAGTGGTTAGAGCGGTGGACTAGTAACCGGAAGGTTGCAAGTTCAAATCCCCAAGCTGACAAGGTACAAATCTGTCGTTCTGCCCCTGAACAGGCAGTTAACCCACTGTTCCTAGGCCGTCATTGAAAATAAGAATTTGTTCTTAACTGACTTGCCTGGTTAAATAAAGGTTAAATAAAGGTAAAATAAAATAAAATAAAAATGATGGGCCAGTATCACCTTGGAACGCTTTGGAGGGCATTGGAGTCATGATGGGCCAGTATCACCTTGGAACACTTTGGAGTCATGATGGGCCAGTATCACCTTGGAACGCTTTGGAGGGCATTGGAGTCATGATGGGCCAGTATCACCTTGGAACACTTTGGAGTCATGATGGGCCAGTATCACCTTGGAACACTTTGGAGTCATGATGGGCCAGTATCACCTTGGAACGCTTTGGAGGGCATTGGAGTCATGATGGGCCAGTATCACCTTGGAATGCTTTGGAGGACATTGGAGTCATGATGGGCCAGTATCACCTTGGAACACTTTGGAGTCATGATGGGCCAGTATCACCTTGGAACGCTTTGGAGGGCATTGGACTCATGATGGGCCAGTATCACCTTGGAATACTTTGGAGGGCATTGGAGTCATGATGGGCCAGTATCACCTTGGAACACTTTGGAGTCATGATGGGCCAGTATCACCTTGGAACGCTTTGGAGGGCATTGGAGTCATGATGGGCCAGTATCGCCTTGGAATGCTTTGGAGCGCATTGGAGTCATGATGGGCCAGTATCACCTTGGAATGCTTTGGAGCGCATTGGAGTCATGATGGGCCAGTATCGCCTTGGAATACTTTGGAGGGCATTGGAGTCATGATGGGCCAGTATCACCTTGGAACACTTTGTAGTCATGATGGGCCAGTATCAGCTTGGAACACTTTGGAGGGCATTGGAGTCATGATGGGCCAGTATCACCTTGGAACGCTTTGGAGTCATGATGGGCCAGTATCACCTTGGAATGCTTTGGAGCGCATTGGAGTCATGATGGGCCAGTATCACCTTGGAACGCTTTGGAGCGCATTGGAGTCATGATGGGCCAGTATCACCTTGGAACGCTTTGGAGCGCATTGGAGTCATGATGGGCCAGTATCACCTTGGAACACTTTGGAGTCATGATGGGCCAGTATCAGCTTGGAACACTTTGGAGCACATTGGAGTCATGATGGGGCGGCAGGGTAGCCTAGTGGTTAGAGCGGTGGACTAGTAACCGGAAGGTTGCAAGTTCAAATCCCCAAGCTGACAAGGTACAAATCTGTCGTTCTGCCCCTGAACAGGCAGTTAACCCACTGTTCCTAGGCCGTCATTGAAAATAAGAATTTGTTATTAATGTCATGTTTGTCATTTATTATCATGTCTTGTCCCTGTGCTCCCCATTCTATTCGTTTCCCTCTGCTGGTCTTATTAGGTTCTTTCCCTCTTTCTATCCCTCTCTCTCCCCCTCCCTCTCTCACTCTCTCGCTCTCTCTTCTCTCTATCGCTCCGTTCCTGCTCCCAGCTGTTCCTATTCCCCTAATCATCATTTAGTCTTCCCACACCTGTTCCCGATCCTTTCCCCTGATTAGAGTCCCTATTTCTTCCTTTGTGTTCCGTTCCTGTCCTGTCGGTTCCTTGTTTAGAATTCACCGTGCTGTGATTGTGTATCGCCCTGTCCTGTCGTGTTTTTGCCTTCATCAGATGCTGCGTGTGAGCAGGTGTCTCTGTCAGCTACGGCCTGCGCCTACCGGCGACCTGCAGTCTGTGGCCGCTTCTCCTGTTATTCCCCTCTACAGACTAGAGGATTTCTGTTATTCCCTGTTTGGACATTTCCTGTTAAGGATTCAGGATTTGTCGTTTTCTGTTTGGACTTGAATAAACTCTGTTTCTGTTAAGTCGCTTTTGGGTCCTCTTTCACCTGCATGACAGAAGGAACCGACCAAGGAATGGACCCAGCGACTTCAGACGCTCGTTACACTGCCGTCGAGATCCAAGGAGCCATGCTCGGCAGACACGAGCAGGAATTGTCTGCTGCTCGCCATGCCGTGGAGAACCTGGCCGCTCAGGTTTCCGACCTCTCTGGACAGTTCCAGAGTCTACGTCTCGTGCCACCTGTTACTTCCTGGCCTGCCGAGCCTCCAGAACCTAGGGTTAATAACCCACCTTGCTACTCCGGGCAGCCCACTGAGTGCCGCTCCTTTCTCACGCAGTGTGAGATTGTGTTCTCTCTCCAACCCAACACATACTCTAGAGAGAGAGCTCGGGTTGCTTACGTCATTTCACTCCTTACTGGCCGGGCTCGAGAATGGGGCACAGCTATCTGGGAGGCAAGGGCTGATTGCTCTAACAAGTTCCAGAACTTTAAGGAGGAGATGATTCGGTTTTTGACCGTTCAGTTTTTGGTGGGGAGGCTTCTAGGGCCCTGGCTTCCTTATGCCAAGGTGAACGGTCCATAACGGATTATTCTATTGAGTTTCGCACTCTTGCTGCCTCTAGTGAGTGGAACGAGCCGGCGCTGCTCGCTCGTTTTCTGGAGGGACTCCACGCAGTGGTTAAGGATGAGATTCTCTCCCGGGAGGTTCCTTCAGATGTGGACTCTTTGATTGCTCTCGCCATCCGCATAGAACGACGGGTAGATCTTCGTCACCGGGCTCGTGGAAGAGAGCTCGCATCAACGGTGTTTCCCTGCTCCGCATCGCAACCATCTCCCTCCTCTGGCTTTGAGACTGAGCCCATGCAGCTGGGAGGGATTCGCATCTCGACTAAGGAGAGGGAACGGAGGATCACCAACCGCCTGTGCCTCTATTGCGGAGTTGCTGGACATTTTGTTAATTCATGTCCAGTAAAGCCAGAGCTCATCTGTAAGCGGAGGGCTACAGGTGAGCGCAACTACTCAAGTCTCTCCATCAAAATCCTGTACTACTTTGTCGGTCCATCTCGCTGGACCGGTTCGGGTGCTACATGTAGTGCCTTGATAGACTCTGGGGCTGAGGGTTGTTTCATGGACGAAGCATGGGTTCGAAACATGACATTCCTTTCAGAGAGTTAGAGAAGCCTACGCCCATGTTCGCCTTAGATGGTAGTCATCTTCCCAGTATCAGATTTGAGACACTACCTTTAACCCTCACAGTATCTGGTAACCACAGTGAGACTATTTCTTTTTGATTTTCCGTTCACCGTTTACACCTGTTGTTTTGGGTCATCCCTGGCTAGTATGTCATAATCCTTCTATTAATTGGTCTAGTAATTCTATCCTATCCTGGAACGTTTCTTGTCATGTGAAGTGTTTAATGTCTGCCATCCCTCCCGTTTCTTCTGTCCCTACTTCTCAGGAGGAACCTGGCGATTTGACAGGAGTGCCGGAGGAATATCATGATCTGCGCACGGTCTTCAGTCGGTCCCGAGCCAACTCCCTTCCTCCTCACCGGTCGTATGATTGTAGTATTGATCTCCTTCCGGGGACCACTCCTCCTCGAGGTAGACTATACTCTCTGTCGGCTCCCGAACGTAAGGCTCTCGAGGATTATTTGTCTGTGTCTCTTGGCGCCGGTACCATAGTGCCTTCTTCCTCTCCGGCCGGGGCGGGGTTCTTTTTTGTTAAGAAGAAGGACGGTACTCTGCGCCCTGCGTGGATTATCGAGGGCTGAATGACATAACGGTTAAGAATCGTTATCCGCTTCCCCTTATGTCATCAGCCTTCGAGATTCTGCAGGGAGCCAGGTGCTTTACTAAGTTGGACCTTCGTAACGCTTACCATCTCGTGCGCATCAGAGAGGGGACGAGTGGAAAACGGCGTTTAACACTCCGTTAGGGCATTTTGAGTACCGGGTTCTGCCAGTTCGGTCTCGCCAATGCGCCAGCTGTTTTCAGGCATTAGTTAATGATGTTCTGAGAGACATGCTGAACATCTTTGTTTTTGTCTATCTTGACGATATCCTGATTTTTCTCCGTCACTCGAGATTCATGTTCAGCACGTTCGACGTGTTCTACAGTGCCTTTAGAGAATTGTCTCTACGTAAAGGCTGAGAAGTGCTCTTTTCATGTCTCCTCCGTTACTTTTCTCGGTTCCGTTATTTCCGCTGAAGGCATTCAGATGGATTCCGCTAAGGTCCAAGCTGTCAGTGATTGGCCCGTTCCAAGGTCACGTGTCGAGTTGCAGCGCTTTTTAGGTTTCGCTAATTTCTATCGGCGTTTCATTCGTAATTTCGGTCAAGTTGCTGCCCTCTCACAGCTCTTACTTCTGTCAAGACGTGTTTTAAGTGGTCCGGTTCCGCCCCAGGAGCTTTTGATCTTCTAAAAGAACGTTTTACGTCCGCTCCTATCCTCGTTACTCCTGGACGTCACTAGACAATTCATTGTCGAGGTTGGCGCTTCAGAGGTAGGCGTGGGAGCCATTCTATCCAGCGCTTCCAGTCTGACGATAAGGTTCATCCTTGCGCTTATTTTTCTCATCGCCTGTTGCCATCTGAGCGCAACTATGATGTGGGTAACCGTGAACTGCTCGCCATCCGCTTAGCCCTAGGCGAATGGCGACAGTGGTTGGAGGGGGCGACCGTTCCTTTTGTCGTTTGGACAGACCATAAGAACCTTGAGTACATCCGTTCTGCCAAACGACTTAATGCCCGTCAAGCTCGTTGGGCGTTGTTTTTCGCTCGTTTTCGAGTTTGTGATTTCTTACCGTCCGGGTAGCAAGAACACCAAGCCTGATGCCTTATCCCGTCTGTTTAGTTCTTCTGTGGCTTCTACTGATCCCGAGGGGATTCTTCCTTATGGGCGTGTTGTCGGGTTAACAGTCTGGGGAATTGAAAGACAGGTTAAGCAAGCACTCACGCACACTGCGTCGCCGCGCTTGTCCTAGTAACCTCCTTTTTCGTTCCTGTTTCCACTCGTCTGGCTGTTCTTCAGTGGGCTCACTCTGCCAAGTTAGCTGGTCATCCCGGTGTTCGAGGCACTCTTGCGTCTATTCGCCAGCGCTTTTGGTGGCCGACTCAGGAGCGTGACACGCGCCGTTTCGTGGCTGCTTGTTCGGACTGCGCGCAGACTAAGTCGGGTAACTCTCCTCCTGCCGGTCGTCTCAGACCGCTCCCCATTCCTTCTCGACCATGGTCTCACATCGCCTTAGACTTCATTACCGGTCTGCCTTTGTCTGCGGGAAGACTGTGATTCTTACGGTTGTCGATAGGTTCTCTAAGGCGGCACATTTCATTCCCCTCGCTAAACTTCCTTCCGCTAAGGAGACGGCACAAATCATTATTGAGAATGTATTCAGAATTCATGGCCTCCCGTTAGACGCCGTTTCAGACAGAGGCCCGCAATTCACGTCACAGTTTTGGAGGGAGTTCTGTCGTTTGATTGGTGCGTCCGTTAGTCTCTCTTCCGGGTTTCATCCCCAGTCTAACGGTCAAGCAGAGAGGGCCAATCAGACGATTGGTCGCATACTACGCAGCCTTTCTTTCAGAAACCCTGCGTCTTGGGCAGAACAGCTCCCCTGGGCAGAATACGCTCACAATTCGCTTCCTTCGTCTGCTACCGGGTTATCTCCGTTTCAGAGTAGTCTGGGTTACCAGCCTCCTCTGTTCTCATCCCAGCTTGCCGAGTCCAGCGTTCCCTCCGCCTCAAGCGTTTGTCCAACGTTGTGAGCGCACCTGGAGGAGGGTGAGGTCTGCACTTTGCCGTTACAGGGCACAGACGGTGAGAGCCGCCAATAAACGCAGGATTAAGAGTCCAAGGTATTGTTGCGGCCAGAGAGTGTGGCTTTCCACTCGCAACCTTCCTCTACGACAGCTCGTAAGTTGACTCGCGGTTCATTGGTCCGTTCCGTGTCTCCCAGGTCGTCAATCCTGTCGCTGTGCGACTGCTTCTTCCGCGACATCTTCGTCGCGTCCATCCTGTCTTCCATGTCTCCTGTGTTAAGCCCTTTCTTCGCACCCCCGTTCGTCTTCCTCCCCCCTCCCGTCCTTGTCGAGAGCGCACCTATTTACAAGGTACATAAGATCATGGACATGCTTCGGGACGGGGTCACCAATACTTAGTGGATTGGGAGGGTTACGGTCCTGAGGAGAGGAGTTGGGTTCCGTCTCGGGACGTGCTGGACCGTTCACTCATCGATGATTTCCTCCGTTGCCGCCAGGATTCCTCCTCGAGTGCGCCAGGGAGGCGCCGGTGAGTGGGGGGTACTGTCATGTTTGTCATTTATTATCATGTCTTGTCCCTGTGCTCCCATTCTATTCGTTTTCCCTCTGCTGGTCTTATTAGGTTCTTTTTCCCTCTTTCTATCCCTCTCTCTCCCCCTCCCTCTCTCACTCTCTCGCTCTCTCTTTCTCTCTATCGCTCCGTTCCTGCTCCCAGCTGTTCCTATTCCCCTAATCATCATTTAGTCTTCCCACACCTGTTCCCGATCCTTTCCCTGATTAGAGTCCCTATTTCTTCCTTTGTGTTCCGTTCCTGTCCTGTCGGTTCCTTGTTTAGAATTCACCGTGCTGTGATTGTGTATCGCCCTGTCCTGTCGTGTTTTTGCCTTCATCAGATGCTGCGTGTGAGCAGGTGTCTCTGTCAGCTACGGCCTGCGCCTGCCCGAAGCGACCTGCAGTCTGTGGCCGCTTCTCCTGTTATTCCCTCTACAGACTAGGAGGATTTCTGTTATTCCCTGTTTGGACATTTCCTGTTAAGGATTCAGGATTTGTCGTTTTCTGTTTGGACTTGAATAAACTCTGTTTCTGTTAAGTCGCTTTTGGGTCCTCTTTCACCTGCATGACAATTAACTGACTTGCCTAGTTAAATAAAGATAAAATAAAATAAAAATGATGGGCCAGTATCACCTTGGAACGCTTTGGAGCACATTGGAGTCATGATGGGCCAGTATCACCTTGGAACACTTTGGAGTCATAATGGGCCAGTATCACCTTGGAACGCTTTGGAGGGCATTGGAGTCATGATGGGCCAGTATCACCTTTGAATGCTTTGGAGGGCATTGGAGTCATGATGGGCCAGTATCACCTTGGAACACTTTGGAGTCATGATGGGCCAGTATCACCTTGGAGCGCTTTGGAGCGCATTGGAGTCATGATGGGCCAGTATCACCTTGGAGCGCATTGGAGTCATGATGGGCCAGTATCACGTTGGAACACTTTGGAGTCATGATGGGCCAGTATCACCTTGGAACGCTTTGGAGTCAGTGGTTATAGTAACCGAAGGGCAAGCCAGTATCACCTTGGAACGCTTTGGAGCGCATTGGAGTCATGATGGGCCAGTATCACCTTGGAATGCTTTGGAGCGCATTGGAGTCATGATGGGCCAGTATCACCTTGGAACGCTTTGGAGCGCATTGGAGTCATGATGGGCCAGTATCACCTTGGAACACTTTGGAGTCATGATGGGCCAGTATCAGCTTGGAACACTTTGGAGCGCATTGCAGTCATGATGGGGCGGCAGGGTAGCCTAGTGGTTAGAGCGGTGGACTAGTAACCGGAAGGTTGCAAGTTCAAATCCCCAAGCTGACAAGGTACAAATCTGTCGTTCTGCCCCTGAACAGGCAGTTAACCCACTGTTCCTAGGCCGTCATTGAAAATAAGAATTTGTTCTTAACTGACTTGCCTGGTTAAATAAAGGTAAAATAAAATAAAATAAAAATGATGGGCCAGTATCACCTTGGAACGCTTTGGAGGGCATTGGAGTCATGATGGGCCAGTATCACCTTGGAACACTTTGGAGTCATGATGGGCCAGTATCACCTTGGAATACTTTGGAGGGCATTGGAGTCATGATGGGCCAGTATCACCTTGGAACACTTTGGAGTCATGATGGGCCAGTATCACCTTGGAACGCTTTGGAGGGCATTGGAGTCATGATGGGCCAGTATCGCCTTGGAATGCTTTGGAGCGCATTGGAGTCATGATGGGCCAGTATCACCTTGGAATGCTTTGGAGCGCATTGGAGTCATGATGGGCCAGTATCGCCTTGGAATGCTTTGGAGCGCATTGGAGTCATGATGGGCCAGTATCACCTTGGAACACTTTGGAGTCATGATGGGCCAGTATCACCTTGGAACGCTTGGAGCGCATTGGAGTCATGATGGGCCAGTATCACCTTGGAACACTTTTTGGAGTCATGATGGGCCAGTATCAGGAATGCTTTGGAGCGCATTGGAGTCACCAGTATCACCTTGGAATGCTTTGGAGCGCATTGGAGTCATGATGGGCCAGTATCACCTTGGAATGCTTTGGAACACTTTGGAGCGCATTGGAG
>NW_025752184.1:0-13214 GCF_021184085.1 Oncorhynchus gorbuscha | reverse complement strand
TCCCCTTTTTCCACTGGGATTCTCTGCCTCTCACCCTGTTACGGGGCTGAGTCACTGGCTTGCTGGGGCTCTCTCGTGCCGTCCCTGGGGGATGCGTCACCTGGGTGGGTTGATTCACTGTTGTGGTCGGCCTGTCTGGGTTCCCCCACCCCTTGGGTTGTACCGTGTCGGAGATCTTTGTGGGCTATACTCGGCCTTGTCTCAGGATGGTAAGTTGGTGGTTGAAGATTTCCCTCTAGTGGTGTGGGGGCTGTGCTTTGGCAAAGTGGGTGGGGTTATATCCTTCCTGTTTGGCCCTGTCCGGGGTGTCCTCGGATGGGGCCACAGTGTCTCCTGACCCCTCCTGTCTCAGCCTCCAGTATTTATGCTGCAGTAGTTTATGTGTCGGGGGGCTAGGGTTAGTTTGTTTATCTGGAGTACTTCTCCTGTCCTATTCGGTGTCCTGTGTAAATCTAAGTGTGCGTTCTCTAATTCTCTCCTTCTCTCTTTCTTTCTCTCTCTCGGAGGACCTGAGCCCTAGAACCATGCCCCAGGACTACCTGACATGATGACTCCTTGCTGTCCCCAGTCCACCTGGCCATGCTGCTGCTCCAGTTTCAACTGGCCTGGGCCCTAGGACCATGTCCCAGGACTACCTGACATGAGGACTCCTTGCTGTCCCCAGTCCACCTGGCCATGCTCCTGCTCCAGTTTCAACTGTTCTGCCTTACTATTATTCAACCATGCTGGTCATTTATGAACATTTGAACATCTTGGCCACGTTCTGTTATAATCTCCACCTGGCACAGCCAGAAGAGGACTGGCCACCCCACATATGCTCTCTCTAATTCTCTCTTTCTTTCTCTCTCTCGGAGGACCTGAGCCCTAGGACCGTGCCCCAGGACTACCTGACATGATGGCTCCTTGCTGTCCCCAGTCCATCTGACTGTGCTGCTGCTCCAGTTTCAACTGTTCTGCCTTATTATTATTTGACCATGCTGGTCATTTATGAACATTTGAACATCTTGGTCATGTTCTGTTATAATCTCTACCCGGCACAGCCAGAAGAGGACTGGCCACCCCACATAGCCCGGTTCCTCTCTAGGTTTCTTCCTAGGTTTTGGCCTTTCTAGGGAGTTTTTCCTAGCCACCGTGCTTTTACACCGTGCTTTTACACCTGCATTGTTTGCTGTTTGGGGTTTTAGGCTGGGTTTCTGTACAGCACTTTGAGATATCAGCTGATGTACGAAGGGCTATATAAATAAATTTGATTTGATTTGATTTGATTTATTGCACTCGTTACTGAAATGGTTTAAATGCTATATGTAATCTCATAGTCTACCCAAGCCAACAGTCAATCTGAATACAAGTTGCTGGTGACAATCATTTTTTTACAATGTTGAATATCCCCACTCTGGCTGGATTCCAATAGGAATTACACATCACTTTGCAAGCCAGTATAATGTGACTTGCAGGCCTGATGTTTCTTATAAAACCATGAGTTTCAGGCCACTGTAATAGGATACAACTTGTGATGTTATGTTTTACAGCAGCTAACTTTGAAACAGTGTGCTGATGCCTGTATCACTTTAGCAGAAGTACGTCATCAGTAACGTCGGAAGCTTAGCTTGATCACTTGCTTTTTCAAACCGTGTGTTGCTAAATGCGAGATCTCACAGATTTTGCTGTGGTTCCGGTGCTTTCTTTGATTAAGCTGCTTTCAAACACCAACCTCTACTGGATACCATGCTTATAAATATAATTAGGATTTTGTACATGTAATTTCACCTGACCAATGGTTTAGCAGGCAGAGTAGGGAAATATGGAACATTCAGTGATGTGATGGAATAAGGTGGAATCCCATTGAAAGCACACCATTTTTGAAATGTGAAACCACACTTTCTGCACTGTCCTTCAAATAAGTTGTTTTATGTACACTGAACAAAACTATAAATGCAACATGTAAAGTGTTGCTCCCATGTTTCATATGCAAAAAAAAGCTAATTTCTTTAACATTTTGGGTACATATTTGCTTACATCCCTGTTAGCGAGCATCTGTTCCTTCTCCATTACACAGGTGCACTTTGTGCTGGGGACAATTAAAGGCCATTCTAAAATGTGGATTTTTTTCTTCACACAATATAATGCCACAGATATCTCAGGTTTTGAGTGAGCATGTAATTGGCTGACTGCAGGAATGTCCACCAGAACTGCTGCCAGAGAACTTACCATAATCTGCCGCCAATGTTGTTTTAGAGAATTTGACATTACGTCCAACCAGCCTCACAACCGCAGACAACATGTTTGGCATCATGTGGGCGAGCGGATTTTTGATGTCAAGATTAGGAACTGACAGCCCCATGGTAGCTGTGTGGTTATGGTATGAACAGGCATAAGCTACAGGCAATGAACCCCATCGGATTTATTGAAGGCAATTTGAATGAACAGAGATACCATGATGAGATCCTGAGGCCCATTGTTGTGCCATTTATCTCCTGCCATCAACTGTTTCAGCATGATAATGCACTACCCCATGTCACAAGGCCTGCACTTTGTCTATGGTCGGCACATTCACCAGAAATGTCACCCATTGAGCAAGTTCAGGATGCTCTGGATTGAAGTGTACGACAGCGTGTTCCAGTTCCTGCCAATATCCAACAACTTCGCACAGCCATCGAAGAGGAGTGGGACAACATTCCACAGGCCACAATCAACAACCTGATCAACTCTATGTGAAGGTGATGTGTCTTGCTGCACGAGGCAAATTGTGGTCAAAACAGATACTGACTGGTTTTCTGATCCACGGCCCTACATATTTTGTTAAGGTATCTGTGACCAACAGTTGCATGTCATGTGAAATCCATAGATTCGGGCCTAATTAATTGATTTCAATGAACTGATTTCCTTATATCAACTGTAACTTCTGTCCTTCTGTAGCTCAGTTGGTAGAGCATGGCGCTTGTAACGCCAGGGTAGTGGGTTCGATCCCTGGGACCACCCATACGTAGAATGTATGCACACATGACTGTAAGTCGCTTTGGATAAAAGCGTCTGCTAAATGGCATATATTATTATTATATTATTAACTTGAAATTGTTGCATGTTGTATTTCTATTTTTGTTCACTATAGTATACGCTTCTTTTTAAATAATGGCAAATATTCTGTTTTTGATAGCAAACTTGAAGGTGAAAAAGGAAAGCATGATGTAAGATGCAAACCTGGTAATCCAACTGATTGTAGTCTATTACAGCAAACGACTTACTGCTGGCCATGAAGCTTTGATAAAATCAGCGGAGAAAAAAATAAACTCTGTTAATCACGTTACTATTTATTGCTGACCAGCAGATGTCACTAATGTGCATTGTGAACAGATAATGAAGCACCGTGTAATGAACCCATTTTAAATACAATTGGCTGGAAAGCTTCAAAGTTCAGAAAACTTTGTTTCCTCAATCACTAGGTAAAGCTAGGCACTCAAAACAAGGCCTTATGAAATACATATTGTGTTGAAGAATTACAGTTTAATGATGACATATTCACTTGGGATCTCACTTCGTGAAGGACACAGAACTGGAAATAGATGAAAGCAAAAATGGATGAATGTTTCTGTCCCTAACAAACACAGTCACAGGTGGTAACTCTGATAATTTAACACTGAAAAGTGTGTGGACCTGTATAGACACTGGGCCAGTGTTAAATGTAACACTGTGTTTTTTATTTTTTTTAATTTGACCTTTATTTATCCAGGTTTTTCTCATTGAGATAACATCTCTTTTCAAGAGAGACCTGGTCCAATAGCAGCAGGGGAACAACGTTTCAGACAAAACAACTTACATACACTAACACAACATTAAACAAAACTATAAACACACATACAGTACAACAATTACATTGTACATTAAAAACACAAACGTCTTGACTAAAAACAGCTGTCCTAAAGACAATTACACTCTTCTATGATATATACATCCATCAAGTGTTTAAACTCCACCAACGAAACTAGATCATCACATTTTAAAATGTTCAGGAGAGAATTCCAGGACCACGGTGCTAAGTAACTAAAATTATTTCTACCATGTCCTGTTCTAATTTTTGGTACTGTTAGAAGCAAATCAGAATGGGACCATAATTGATATTTATTTACTGACCTGACTAAAAAGAACAGAGATAAAATAGCATTTTACCCAATAATGGCCTTATAAATCAGTGTATTCCAGTGTTTAAACCTACGCAAGGTCAATGACGACCAGCCAACAGCACTGTAGAGATCACAATGATGTGTTAGACGTTTCTGATTTGTAATGAACCTGAGGGCTGCATGATACACTGAATCAAGTGCTCTCAGGGTAGTGGCTGAGCCTGCATATATATAACATCACTCAAATCTAAAACCGACAGCAATGTAAATCGTACCAGCTCCTTCCTGGCCTCAAAAGAAAAACAAGCCTTATGCCGGTGATAAAATCCTATTTTCAACTTGAGCTTCCTTATCATGTTCTCTACATGCACAGTGAAGCTCAGCTTATCAGTGTTGATTTACCACTGGATAATTTGCTGTGTACCAAAACTATTGCTGATGGTGAACCTGAACAATCGAAATAAAGTCAATGTAGAGCTAAGCCCCGATTAGTGGCTAGATTATAGCCAGATGAGAGGTGTGTCTCCCGTAGTATGCTTACCGTTTTCCCGGGAAAAAAACATTTTCAGAAGGGCATTTGAAAACAATAACCTAGCAAATTACATTGGTTGGCCCTCAACTAATAAAGTATAATATTGCGCAAGCCTTTTTACAAGCATTTGAAAGCTGAAGGCGGTTGCAGATGTGCAAGATCAGGAATAGGCCTTGGTCATCTCCTTGGTCAGTGTGCGAAGCTGCACAGTTTGACTAGGCTACTGATATTGCCGGGGGGTTGCTCAGCATGCATCAGTTGTCTCAAAAGATGAGAGGTATTTTCAGAAGGTAAAAAAGAAAGT
Organism: Oncorhynchus gorbuscha; assembly: GCF_021184085.1. NCBI lineage: Eukaryota > Metazoa > Chordata > Actinopteri > Salmoniformes > Salmonidae > Oncorhynchus > Oncorhynchus gorbuscha. The sequence goes on along the minus strand of NW_025752184.1, from coordinate 8,260 downwards.
AAAATGCTAACGGTTTCATCAGTTTCTGACAGATGCTACATTTGGATCGGTTAGGGGTCCCGTGGACCCATCCACTCATATCTTAAACATTTGATCAGGGGACTGATGGGAATCGGTGAATGTTACAACCCTAGAAGATAGTAGCAGGGCTTTGGACGCAGCCGTGATGGTGATTCGGACAGCCTGCTTTAGTAAGAAGGTATGAAGTTGAGTTTTGTGAAAATTGGGGTTTGTCACTCCAGGCTGATGGGCACGGACATTCATATTGGAATGAAGCCCTGGAGCAGGTACTCCATATGTGGGCCCAGAGGCACCTGCACTGGAAAGTACACGATCGGCAAGGAACTCCACATATAGACATTGAACCGTGACCATGCCAAGTTGCTCACCTGCATCCAATCTTTATTAGCCACAAGCCCGCCTCACTCACCTGAATCCAATTGCTTCATCAACCACCGTTAAAGTATTTAAACAGCATCCATCTTCACGCTTTTGTACTTCTGGCTGACAAACAGGCAGTAGTTGAGAAGCCATTAAACTGCCACAGCGAGTCACCCGCTAGACGCGCTGCACAATGGCGGGCCAGGTCAACTTTGGTCTACGACTAGGTGGCTGGCCTATCCATCAACTGCACCCTCCAGGCTTCCTTCACAATGGTTGGCTTATGGCCGGGGTTTGCCCTGCCAGCAGGCTCAGCGCAGACACAGTTGACAACTGGGGGCTGACCCTGCTGTTATGGGGGAGGGGGCAGGGTCAGCCACCAGTTGTGCCCCGACTACCATCCATGCCAAAAACCTTATACCAAACTCCATTAACTACTGCCCCTTCTGACATGTTTGTTTACCTTTGGCTCCCCGCAGGACGAAGCCGAATCCTTCGTTTTCTTTCTTCTGCAGCATAGCATTCTTCTCCTCTATGATGTAATCACTGGAGAGCAGAGAGGAGAGGGACAGCAGGTAAGAGTCTCAGAGAAGAGACAGGAGGGAATGAAGGAGAGAGCAGAGAGCCAGGGATGGTAGAGAAAAGGATGGGAGAAGATGGAGATGGAAAACGAGAAATAGGGGAGGAGGGGGTGGCGACGAGGGTGCAGTAAAATCTTGAAAAATGTTGCATGTTGTGTTTAATTTTGTATAGTGTATAAAAATCTCATTATTAATGAGTGTTGTCACGTGTGTGTGTGTGTGTGTGTGTGTGTGTGTGTGTGTGTGTGTGTGTGTGTGTGTGTGTGTGTGTGTGTGTGTGTGTGTGTGTGTGTGTGTGTGTGTGTGTGTGTGTGTGTGTGTGTGTGTGTGTGTGTGTGTGTGTGTGTGTGTGTGTTTCAAACACAACAACATCTATTCCCAGCGACATTCTAGCACTCTCTGTTACCACACAGTAAACGCACCATCATGTCCCAATCTCAGCAACACCAATATTCTGTTGACTGACCGTCAGATCCCACTGCTGACACCAGGCAGCCCATACAGTTAGTGAATTGAACACTAGACACACTGGCATGGGAGACCTGGAGTTCAGTCGTGTGTTAGCTGTTAGTTACACCAACTGCCCAGCCACTTACCCCGGGTAGACAGAGCCCCTGCTGACGGGGCATGGAGACCCCTGAAAAACCCTCCTGTGTCAGGGATCAGAGGTTTCAGAGATACAATTTAACTAGAGGACTTGCTTAATATACAGTGTGCAAAGCTGTCATCAAGGCAAAGGGAGGCTACTTTGAAGAATCTAAAATATACTTTGATTTAACACTTTTTTGGTTACTACATGATTCCATATGTGTTACTTCATAGTTTTGATGACTTCACTATTATTATACAATGTAGAACATAGCAAAAATAAATAAAAACACTTGAATGAGTAGATGTGTCCAAACCTTTGACTGGTGCTGTATTGTGTGTGTGTGTGTGTGTGTGTGTGTGTGTGTGTGTGTGTGTGTGTGTGTGTGTGTGTGTATATGTGTGTGTGTATATGTGTGTGTGTATATATAGGGGGTTTACAAATACAGTTCAACATCTTTCTCTCCTCCCCCTCCTCTTAGCCTACATCCTTTTATATCCAAACAGCTCTAAACTTTTCCCATTCATAGCTACAGAATAGCTTTGTTTCTGTTCAACCAATCATGCTCTGAATTGCGCAATTCTATTCTATGAACTCCTGTTTAGTTAGATACAGTACTACTCAGGTATTTAAAAAAATATTCCTTACATTCACATTCAGATTAGCATCCAATGTAGGACAATCATGTTCAATAATGTAATTACAGTCTAACACGTAATAATGTTCCATAAAGTAGCCATTCACAGTATAATGCTAAAGACTTCCATTCAAGAGCTTTGACATTCTATCCAATTCAGAGCCACCTCTGCTGCCTTAGCTCTCACACACTCTTCATGATTCACTCTGTAATCATTGTACGTAGTGAGTCATATTGGGGCGGTATGCTAATTGTAGTGGGTCTAGGCAGGGTAAGGTGGAGGTGACATGATCCTTAACTAGCTGGTGAAATCTCTCTCTCTCTCTCTCTCTCTCTCTCTCTCTCTCTCTCTCTCTCTCTCTCTCTCTCTCTCTCTCTCTCTCTCTCTCTCTCTCTCTCTCTCTCTCTCTCTCTCTCTCTCTCTCTCTCTCTCTCTCTCTCTCGAAAGCTGAGGGGAAACAACACTCTGATAACGAGCACCTCTCTCCCGACAAGCTGACTCTGACATTTAGAGTGAATTTACATCAGAACACAGTCCTATAGCATATAGTGTTCTGCTGTCCTGACTCCCAGCCTGCACATCTGATTTACCTGAGAGTGAGCACTCACACTCTCCTTTATTACTGATTGATGTCACAGGCAGTACAATTCAGAGTGAGGGGACAACGGACGAGAGGGAGAGAGACACTCACCCACACACGCATACACAATGGCAATGTTTCAATAATCCAAGTTTTATATGAGGTCTGGGTTGAGAGTGGGACTCATGCAAGCAGAATGCAATGACACTGTCTCACCCCTAGATGACAGCAGCATCACATCACATAGTGTGTGTGTGTGTGTCTTACCTGTATGAGGAGAGGTTGTCATAGGATCCCACAGTGTAGTGTCTGAACAGTCTCTTCGTGCGGTCCTCTCTTGTCTCTGTAAAACAAAGCAATACACTGTCAGTGTGTGTGTGTGGTCTTGCTTGGGCCCTGTCACTGCTTGAGTGCATTTATAATACTCCCCCCCCCCACACACACACATACTGCTACCCTGCTAGAGTTCTTAATTGTGTGTGTGTGTGTGTGTGTGTGTGTGTGTGTTGTCAGACTATCTTGTGAGTTAATTACATTTTTGTTTCTTGACATTCCCTCCACCCTGTCTGTCAGTCTGTCTGTCAGTCTGTCTGTCTGAGTCAGTGACAGCTGCCAGCTTTGTCCACCACAAGTTTCTCAACGCCAAATCACAGAAATACCAAACAAACCTCTCTCTGTCTCCACACTCCAAGCTCCATCACCTCCACTCTTCTCTATCACTCTATCCATCTCTCTCTATCCCCCTCTTGACCCTTTCTCCACTCATATCCCCATTACCCCTCTTGTCATTCTCTTCCTGATTCCAGTATACACCCCTCCATCATTCACCCATTTCAAACCTTCTCTCCTTCACTCTGCATCAATCTTTCTACCTCTCTATCCCCCTTTATCCACTCCCACTCTCTATTCCTCTCTCTCCACTCACACTCTCTCTCCACTCCCACTCTCTATTCCTCTCTCTCCACTCCCACTCTCTATTCCTCTCTCTCCACTCCCGCTCTCTCTCCACTCCCACGCTCTATTCCTCTCTCTCCACTCCCACTGTCTATTCCTCTCTCTCCACTCCCACTCTCTATTCCTCTCTCTCCACTCCCACTCTCTATTCCTCTCTCTCCACTCCCGCTCTCTCTCCCTCCCACTCTCTATTCCTCTCTCTCCTCCCACTCTCTATTCCTCTCTCTCCCTCCCCACTCTCTATCCACCTCTCTCCACTCCCACTCCCTATCCACCTTTCTCCCTCCCACTCTCTATTCCTCTCTCTCCACTCCCCTCTCTCCACCTCTCTCCCTCCCCTCTCTATCCACCTTTCTCCACTCCCTCTCTATTCCTCTCTCTCCACTCACACTCTCTCTCCCTCCCACTCTCTATTCCTCTCTCTCCAATCCCACTCTCTATTCCTCTCTCTCCCTCCCGCTCTCTCTCCACTCCCACTCTCTATTCCTCTCTCTACACTCCCACTGTCTATTCCTCTCTCTCCACTCCCACTCTCTATTCCTCTCTCTCCACTCCCACTCTCTATCCACCTCTCTCCCTCCCACTCCCTATCCACCTTTCTCCTCCCTCTCTATTCCTCTCTCTCCTCCCACTCTCTATCCACCTCTCTCCACTCCCTCCCTATCCACCTTTCTCCACTCCCACTATCTATTCCTCTCTCTCCACTCCCACTATCTATCCACCTCTCTCCACTCCCACTCTCTATCCACCTTTCTCCACTCCCACTCTCTATCCACCTTTCTCCACTCCCACTCCCACTCTATCCCTCTCTCTCCACTCCCACTCTCTATCCATCTCCTCTACTCTCAATCCCTCTCCTCTACTCTCTATCCCTCTCCTCTCAGCTACTCTCTCTCTAATAGCGTTGTTGTCTCCATAAGGAGTTAATGGATACATGTCCACTTGCCTGACTCTCATTACAAATGCATAGACTTCCCCTTTCCCCTCCTCTCCCCTCTTTCACATGGCAAAAACTCACACGCATGTATATAATCAGAATATGGAATACAACAAATACCGGGCACTGATCTAGAACCCATGCCCCGCTGCTCTCATATCCAACCAGTCATAGCCCCTAAACTCTCTGTTTAGCAGCGTAACCACTCAGACAGTCAGACAGTCAGCCAGAGAAGCTGCTGGAACTGGATTGGCTGTAAACCACAGGGCAGGAAGAGGAGTTAAGAAGCAGAGGACTAGGCTGAGCAGGGATAGGATGCGATGCCTATACTAACACACAGACAGTCGATAGGGGAGACAGGCGTCTACTAGAACACTCTGTCCGTATTCCTTCCTCCTTCTCTCTTCACCCCTTTCCACCCTCTGCCCTACGGTCATACAGTGACAGTGTGATGTGGGTTAACGGGAGAAGTTAGGTTGTAGTGGTTGAGGGTGGGGGAGAAGGTCAAAGATGAGTCAGAACTTATACAGGGCTGGGTACTGGACGGCAGCAGTGGTGGAAAAAGTACTCAATTGTCATACTTGAGTAAATGTTGATACCTTAATAGAACATGACTCAAGTGAAAGTCACCCAGTGAAATACTATCTTAGTAAACAGTCTCGTGTAAAAGTAAATGCATCAAATTCCTTATATTAAGGACAGACAGGGCCATACTCCAACACTCAGACACTCAGACATCATTTACAAATGCATCATTTGTATTTACTGATTCTGCCAGATCCGAGGCAGAAGTGAGGACAGCTCCTTATATTGATAAGTGTGTGAGTTAGACCACATTGCTGTCCTGCCTGAGCATTTGTAACTAGTACTTTTGGGTGTCAGGGAAAATGTATGGTAGTAAAAAGCACACATTTTCTTTTTTTCTTTAGGAATGTAGTGGAGTAAAAGTAGTCAAAAATATAAATATTAAAGAACAGAAGTTTGTGAGGGTCTTAGGGGCGAAGCTGGATTTCTTTAGCCTCCTGAGTCTTCTTTACCACACCATCTGTGTGGATGGACTATTTCAGGTTGTCAGTGATATGCACGCTTTTGAACTTGAAGTTTTTCACCCTCTCCACTGCGCCCTAGTCGATGTGATTGGGGGCATGCTGTCTCTGCAGTCTCCAGAAGTCCACGATGAGCTCCTTAGTTTTGTTGACGATAAGGGAGAGATTATTTTCCTGACACCATTCCGCCAGGACCCTCAACTCCCTCCTGTAGGCTGTATCATTGTTGGCAATCAGGCCTACCACTGTTGTGTTGTCAGCAACTTGATGATTGAGTTGGAGATATGTGTGGCAGTGCAGTCATGGGTGAACAGGGAGTACATGAGGGGGCTGAGCACGCACCCTTGTGGGGACCCTGTGTTGAGGATCAGCGTAGCAGAGGTGTCCCTACATTCACCACCTGGGGTCGGCCCGTCAGGAAGTCCAAGACTCAGGCAGTGGTTCAGATCCAGGGCTCGCGCTGGAGGGCACTATGGTGTTGAAGGCTGAGCTATAGTCGATGAACAGCATTCTTATATAGGTGTTCCTCTTGTTCTGATGGGATAGGGCAGTGTGATTGTGGATAATCCATGGATCTGTTGGGGTGGTATCCAAATTGTAGTGTCTATGTTGTTGGGTAAGGTGGAGGTGATATGATCCTTAATCCATAAGAGCCTAAGCCCTGTCTAAGCCGAAGGGTTTAAAAATTCAAGAATTTTAATAACATTCACTACATGGAACAACAAATAGTCCCCCCCCAAAAAAAATTCTAAAGGAAGCTTGTTTGTCCTATCTCAGAGATTTTTGAAAAATAAGGAAATATTTAGTTATTATATATATATATATTCTACATGTATTTAACCCGTTATTGTTGGCATTAAAGAGTCTTCATTTATACAGTATAGTCAAAAGTTTGGACACACCTACTCATTCATGGGTTTTTCTTTATTTGGACTATTTTCTACATTGTAGAATAATAGTGAAGACATCAAAACAATGAAATAACACATATGGAATGAGTAGGTGTGTGCAAAACTTTGGACTGCTACTAATACAGATGAAGACTCATGTAGTAACAAAAAAATTGTTAAACAAATATATTTGAGATTCTTCAAAGCAGCCACCCTTTGCCTAGACGACGGCTTTGCACACTCTTGGCATTCTCTCAACCAGCGTCACGAGGTAGTCACCTGGAACGCATTTCAATTAACAGGTGTGCCTTGTTAATTTGTGGAATTTCTTTCCTTCTTAATGCATTTGAGCCAATCAGTTGTGTTGTGACAAGGTAGGGGAGTGTACAGATGATAGCCCTATTTGGTAAAAGACCAAGTCCATATTATCGCAAGAACAGCTCAAATAAGCAAAGAGAAATGACAGTTCATCATGACTTTAAGACATGAATGTCATGCAGGTGAAAGAGGACCCAAAAGCGACTTAACAGAAACAGAGTTTATTAAAGTCCAAAACGGAATAACAGAAATCCTCTAGACTTGTAGAGGGGAAACAACTGGAGAAGCGACCACAGACTGCAGGTCGCTTCGGGTAGGCGCAGGCCGTAGTCGACTGAGACACCTGCTCACACGCAGCATCTGATGAAGGCACAAAACACGACAGGACAGGGTGATACACAATCACGGCAAAAACACGACAGGACAGGGCGAAACGCAATCACAGCATGGTGAATACAATACAAGGAACCGACGGAACAGGAACGGATCACAAAGGAATAAATAGGGACTCTAATCAGGGAAAGGATCGGGAACAGGTGTGGGAAGACTAAATGATGATTAGGGGAATAGGAACAGCTGGGAGCAGGAACGGAACGACAGAGAGAAGAGAGAGCGAGAGAGTGAGAGAGGGAGGGGGAGAGAGGGATAGGAGGGAAAGAACCAAATAAGACCAGCAGAGGGAAACGAATAGCATGGGGAGCACAGGGACAAGACATGATAATAAATGACAAACATGACAGTACCCCCCACTCACCCCGAGCGCCTCTGAGCGCTCTCGAGAGGAACACTGGCAGCAACGGAGGAAATCATAGATCAAACGGTCCAGCACGTCCCGAGAAAGAACCCAACTCCTCTCCTCAGGACCGTAACGAAAAACGATAAAAAGGGAAACTAGGGTACTACTCTAAAAAAAATGAGAACTAGGGACAGACTGAGACACAGCAAGGGCAGGGACAAGAACAGGAGAGATGCGATGGCAGGGAACAGACTGAGACCCAGCAAGACCAGGAGCAGAAGCAGAAAAAAATTACCAGACTTCTTCTGCGCGCAGTCTGAACACGCAGCCCGAAACGGCGCGTGTCACGCTCCTGAGTCGGCCACCAAAAGCGCTGGCGAATAGACGCAAGAGTGCCTCGAACACCGGGATGACCAGCTAACTTGGCAGAGTGAGCCCACTGAAGAACAGCCAGACGAGTGGAAACAGGAACGAAAAGGAGGTTACTAGGACAAGCGCAGCTGGGCGACAAAGGTGTGCGTGAGTGCTTGCTTAACCTGTCTTTCAATTCCCCAGACTGTCAACCCGACAACACGCCCATAAGGAAGAATCCCCTCGAGATCAGTAGAAG
>NW_025752183.1:0-13215 GCF_021184085.1 Oncorhynchus gorbuscha | reverse complement strand
CTATATGTAGTTCTATGGATGGTTCTATATGTAGTTCTATGGATGGTTCTATATGTAGTTCTATGGATGGTTCTATATGTAGTTCTATGGATGGTTCTATATGTTGTTCTATATGTAGTTCTATGGATGGTTCTATATGTAGTTCTATGGATGGTTCTATATGTAGTTCTATGGATGGTTCTATATGTCGTTCCATGGATGGTTATTTTTTGTTGTTCTATGGATGGTTCTATATGTTGTTCTATATGTAGTTCTATGGATGGTTCTAAATGTTGTTCCATGGATGGTTCTATATGTAGTTCTATATGTAGTTCCATGGACGGTTCTATATGTTGATCTATGGATGGTTCTATATGTAGTTCTATGGATGGTTCTATATGTAGTTCTATGGATGGTTCTATATGTAGTTCTCTATATGTAGTTCTATGGATGGTTCTATATGTAGTTCTATGGATGGTTCTATATGTAGTTCCATGGATGGTTCTATATGTAGTTCTATATGTAGTTCCATGGATGGTTCTATATGTTGATCTATGGATGGTTCTATATGTAGTTCTATGGATGGTTCTATATGTAGTTCTATGGATGGTTCTATATGTAGTTCTCTATATGTAGTTCTATGGATGGTTCTATATGTTGTTCTATGGATGGTTCTATATGTAGTTCCATGGATGGTTCTATATGTAGTTCCATGGATGGTTCTATATGTAGTTCCATGGATGGTTCTATATGTAGTTCCATGGATGGTTCTATATGTAGTTCTATGGATGGTTCTATATGTAGTTCTATGGATGGTTCTATATGTAGTTCCATGGATGGTTCTATATGTAGTTCCATGGATGGTTCTATATGTCGTTCCATGGATGGTTCTATATGTCGTTCCATGGATGGTTCTATATGTAGTTCTATGGATGGTTCTATATGTAGTTCTATGGATGGTTCTATATGTAGTTCCATGGATGGTTCTATATGTAGTTCCATGGATGGTTCTATATGTAGTTCCATGGATGGCTCTATATGTAGTTCCATGGATGGTTTGAAATGTTGTTCCATGGATGGTTCTATATGTAGTTCCATGGATGGTTCTATATGTAGTTCCATGGATGGTTCTATATGTAGTTCTATGGATGGTTCTATATGTAGTTCTATGGATGGTTCTATATGTAGTTCCATGGATGGTCCTATATGTAGTTCCATGGATGGTTCTATATGTAGTTCCATGGATGGTTCTATATGTAGTTCTATGGATGGTTCTATATGTAGTTCTATGGATGGTTCTATATGTAGTTTTATATGTAGTTCCATGGATGGTTCTATATGTAGTTCTATGGATGGTTCTATATGTAGTTCCATGGACGGTTCTATATGTTGATCTATGGATGGTTCTATATGTAGTTCTATGGATGGTTCTATATGTAGTTCTATGGATGGTTCTATATGTTGATCTATGGATGGTTCTATATGTAGTTCCATGGATGGTTCTATATGTAGTTCCATGGATGGTTCTATATGTAGTTCCATGGACGGTTCTATATGTCGTTCCATGGACGGTTCTATATGTCATTCCATGGACGGTTCTATATGTCGTTCCATGGATGGTTATTTTTTGTTGTTCTATGGATGGTTCTATATGTTGTTCTATATGTAGTTCTATGGATGGTTCTATATGTAGTTCTATGGATGGTTCTATATGTAGTTCTATGGATGGTTCTATATGTAGTTCTATGGATGGTTCTATATGTAGTTCTATGGATGGTTCTATATGTAGTTCTATGGATGGTTCTATATGTTGTTCTATATGTAGTTCTATGGATGGTTCTATATGTAGTTCTATGGATGGTTCTATATGTAGTTCTATGGATGGTTCTATATGTCGTTCCATGGATGGTTATTTTTTGTTGTTCTATGGATGGTTCTATATGTTGTTCTATATGTAGTTCTATGGATGGTTCTAAATGTTGTTCCATGGATGGTTCTATATGTAGTTCTATATGTAGTTCCATGGACGGTTCTATATGTTGATCTATGGATGGTTCTATATGTAGTTCTATGGATGGTTCTATATGTAGTTCTATGGATGGTTCTATATGTAGTTCTCTATATGTAGTTCTATGGATGGTTCTATATGTAGTTCTATGGATGGTTCTATATGTAGTTCCATGGATGGTTCTATATGTAGTTCTTATGTAGTTCCATGGATGGTTCTATATGTTGATCTATGGATGGTTCTATATGTAGTTCTATGGATGGTTCTATATGTAGTTCTATGGATGGTTCTATATGTAGTTCTCTATATGTAGTTCTATGGATGGTTCTATATGTTGTTCTATGGATGGTTCTATATGTAGTTCCATGGATGGTTCTATATGTAGTTCCATGGATGGTTCTATATGTAGTTCCATGGATGGTTCTATATGTAGTTCCATGGATGGTTCTATATGTAGTTCTATGGATGGTTCTATATGTAGTTCTATGGATGGTTCTATATGTAGTTCCATGGATGGTTCTATATGTAGTTCCATGGATGGTTCTATATGTCGTTCCATGGATGGTTCTATATGTCGTTCCATGGATGGTTCTATATGTAGTTCTATGGATGGTTCTATATGTAGTTCTATGGATGGTTCTATATGTAGTTCCATGGATGGTTCTATATGTAGTTCCATGGATGGTTCTATATGTAGTTCCATGGATGGCTCTATATGTAGTTCCATGGATGGTTTGAAATGTTGTTCCATGGATGGTTCTATATGTAGTTCCATGGATGGTTCTATATGTAGTTCCATGGATGGTTCTATATGTAGTTCTATGGATGGTTCTATATGTAGTTCTATGGATGGTTCTATATGTAGTTCCATGGATGGTCCTATATGTAGTTCCATGGATGGTTCTATATGTAGTTCCATGGATGGTTCTATATGTAGTTCTATGGATGGTTCTATATGTAGTTCTATGGATGGTTCTATATGTAGTTTTATATGTAGTTCCATGGATGGTTCTATATGTAGTTCTATGGATGGTTCTATATGTAGTTCCATGGACGGTTCTATATGTTGATCTATGGATGGTTCTATATGTAGTTCTATGGATGGTTCTATATGTAGTTCTATGGATGGTTCTATATGTTGATCTATGGATGGTTCTATATGTAGTTCCATGGATGGTTCTATATGTAGTTCCATGGATGGTTCTATATGTAGTTCCATGGACGGTTCTATATGTCGTTCCATGGACGGTTCTATATGTCGTTCCATGGATGGTTATTTTTTGTTGTTCTATGGATGGTTCTATATGTTGTTCTATATGTAGTTCTATGGATGGTTCTATATGTAGTTCTATGGATGGTTCTATATGTAGTTCTATGGATGGTTCTATATGTAGTTCTATGGATGGTTCTATATGTAGTTCTATGGATGGTTCTATATGTAGTTCTATGGATGGTTCTATATGTTGTTCTATATGTAGTTCTATGGATGGTTCTATATGTAGTTCTATGGATGGTTCTATATGTAGTTCTATGGATGGTTCTATATGTTGTTCTATGGATGGTTCTATATGTCGTTCCATGGATGGTTATTTTTTGTTGTTCTATGGATGGTTCTATATGTTGTTCTATATGTAGTTCTATGGATGGTTCTAAATGTTGTTCCATGGATGGTTCTATATGTAGTTCTATATGTAGTTCCATGGACGGTTCTATATGTTGATCTATGGATGGTTCTATATGTAGTTCTATGGATGGTTCTATATGTAGTTCTATGGATGGTTCTATATGTAGTTCTCTATATGTAGTTCTATGGATGGTTCTATATGTAGTTCTATGGATGGTTCTATATGTAGTTCCATGGATGGTTCTATATGTAGTTCCATGGATGGTTCTATATGTTGTTCTATATGTAGTTCTATGGATGGTTCTATATGTAGTTCTATGGATGGTTCTAAATGTTGTTCTATGGATGGTTCTATATGTTGTTCTATGGATGGTTCTATATGTAGTTCTATGGATGGTTCTATATGTTGTTCTATGGATGGTTCTATATGTAGTTCCATGGATGGTTATTTTTTGTTGTTCTATGGATGGTTCTATATGTTGTTCTATATGTAGTTCTATGGATGGTTCTAAATGTTGTTCCATGGATGGTTCTATATGTTGTTCCATGGATGGTTCTATATGTTGTTCTATGGATGGTTCTATATGTTGTTCTATGTGATTGTTCTAGGTGATTAGGTGTAACTCACAAAGTCAAAGTCTCCGTCCTGCGGAACTTTCCAGTTGTCAGGGAAGACGTTCTTAGCCTGGCTGATGTGATAGCCTGGTTCCTGCTGCCGGTTATGGTTATAGCTCTCCTGTTGGACCTTAGAGTCCTGCTTGTCAAAGTAGTCCATGAAGGAGGGTCTCAGGGCCTGCTGGGAGGTGGGGTGTCCTGTGCAGAGAGAAGGAAACATTTACTCTACTCTCCCCAATGAATAACAAAACCACACGGTGTGGAGGGAGGTAGAGCTAGGCATGTTGGAGTAATGAACACATGTTAAAGGGATACTTCCGGATCATTTTGTCTCCGTTTCCAGTATGAAGGAAGTTGGAGGTAGTTTCGTGAGCCGCTATGACTATGGGTATCAGCTAGCATTATGGGTATCTGCGAGCATGCTAGCTGTTCCCATAGAGACTTCTAAGTGATTGCGCTAACGCTAGTTAGCAACTTCCTTCAAACTGTACGCAGAAACATAAAAATGGTTTCCACGAGGTCATTGACTCTGGGGAAGTAGATTAAGAGCCTCATTGCCAAAATCCTGATGTATCCCTTGAATATAATAATTTTCTAACTGTGAAGATTTATATCTAGGAGGAATAGACAAAGTTTTAAAATATACTGACCAAAAATATAAAAACGCCTGTAAAGTGTTTCAAGAACTGAAATAAAAGAGCCCAGAAATGTTCCACATGCACAAAAAGCTCATTTCCCAAGCGACTTACAGCTGTAATCGCAGCAAAAGGTGGCGCTACAAAGTATTAACTTAAGGGGGCTGAATAATTTTGCACGCCCAATTTTTCAGTTTTTGATTTGTTAAAAAAGTTTGAAATATCCAATAAATGTCGTTCCACTTCATGATTGTGTCCCACTTGTTGTTGATTCTTCACAAAAATACAGTTTTATATCTTTATGTTTTGAGCGAGTGGTCGCATCTGCACGTCGCTCCAACGGGTAGTATAACTTTTTCATTATATCTCGGTTTGATTTGTCTTATCTTAGCAATTTCTTCTCAGCTAGCTACATAGCCGTCTTTGTATCAAAGATAATTGCGTAATTATCGTATTTCGCCGTCCTAACGTAGTCTTCACTAGCCAGCTAGCTAACGTCCACTGATTAGCTGCACTGAGAAACTTTTACACTCAACTGAACGACATGATTAGTTTAGTGTTAGCTACCTACATAGCTGTCTTTGCTGTCTTCGTATCATCGTATCCAAGATAATTGTGTTGTTTAGGTTTAGAGTGTGTAGTCTTAGAGTGATTATCTTAATTTACCGAGGTTAGCTAGCCAGCTATTTGTCGTCCTTAACGTAGGTGACTCTGCTAGCTAGCCAACAGCTAGCCAACGCTAGCCAACGTCTTCTGTATAGAACTCAACTACCCGGTCGCATTCACAGGTTGTATCACATTTTCACTTCATTTCATTACAGTACAACGGTTTGATTTGTTTGATCGTAGCTAGCTACTTAGCTAGCTACATAGCCGTCTTTGTATCAAAGATAATTGTGTAGTCTAGAGCGATTTTCTAGGTTCGCTAGCCATCTATTGTCGTTCTTTTAACGCAACGTAACGTAAACAACACTGCTAGCTAGCCTGCTAGCCCCCGAATAGCAACACTGCAGAAACTATTACACTCAACGGAATGACTTGATTAGTGTAGTGTCAACAACGCACCCACTGCCAGCTGGCCTACTTCAGCAGTACTGTATCATTTTAATCATTTTAGTCAATAAGATTCTTGCTACGTAGCTTAACTTTCTGAACATTCGAGACGTGTAGTCCACTTGTCATTCCAATCTCCTTTGCATTAGCGTAGCCTCTTCTGTAGCCTGTCAACTATGTGTCTGTTTATCCCTGTTCTCTCCTCTCTGCACAGACCATACAAACGCTCCTCACCGCGTGGCCGCGGCCACCCTACTCTGGTGGTCCCAGCGCGCACGACCCACGTGGAGTTCCAGGTCTCCGTAGCCTCTGGAACTGCCAATCTGCGGTCAACAAGGCAGAGTTCATCTCAGCCTATGCCTCCCTCCAGTCCCTCGACTTCTTGGCACTGACGGAAACATGGATCACCACAGACAACACTGCTACTCCTACTGCTCTCTCTTCGTCCGCCCACGTGTTCTCGCACACCCCGAGAGCGTCTGGTCAGCGGGGTGGTGGCACCGGGATCCTCATCTCTCCCAAGTGGTCATTCTCTCTTTCTCCCCTTACCCATCTGTCTATCGCCTCCTTTGAATTCCATGCTGTCACAGTTACTAGCCCTTTCAAGCTTAACATCCTTATCATTTATCGCCCTCCAGGTTCCCTCGGAGAGTTCATCAATGAGCTTGATGCCTTGATAAGCTCCTTTCCTGAGGACGGCTCACCTCTCACAGTTCTGGGCGACTTTAACCTCCCCACGTCTACCTTTGACTCTTTCCTCTCTGCCTCCTTCTTTCCACTCCTCTCCTCTTTTGACCTCACCCTCTCACCTTCCCCCTACTCACAAGGCAGGCAATACGCTCGACCTCATCTTTACTAGATGCTGTTCTTCCACTAACCTCACTGCAACTCCCTCCAAGTCTCCGACCACTGCCTTGTATCCTTTTCCCTCTCGCTCTCATCCAACACCTCCCACACTGCCCCTACTCGGATGGTATCGCGCCGTCCCAACCTTCGCTCTCTCTCCCCCGCTACTCTCTCCTCTTCCATCCTATCATCTCTTCCCTCCGCTCAAACCTTCTCCCACCTATCTCCTGATTCTGCCTCCTCAACCCTCCTCTCCTCCTCTCTCTGCATCCCTTGACTCTCTATGTCCCCTATCCTCCAGGCCGGCTCGGTCCTCCCTCCCCGCTCCGTGGCTCGATGACTCATTGCGAGCTCACAGAACAGGGCTCCGGGCAGCCGAGCGGAAATGGAGGAAAACTCGCCTCCCTGCGGACCTGGCATCCTTTCACTCCCTCCTCTCTACATTTTCCTCCTCTGTCTCTGCTGCTAAAGCCACTTTCTACCACGCTAAATTCCAAGCATCTGCCTCTAACCCTAGGAAGCTCTTTGCCACCTTCTCCTCCCTCCTGAATCCTCCGCCCCTCCCCCCTCCTCCCTCTCTGCAGATGACTTCGTCAACCATTTTGAAAAGAAGGTCGACGACATCCGATCCTCGTTTGCTAAGTCAAACGACACCGCTGGTTCTGCTCACACTGCCCTACCCTGTGCTCTGACCTCTTTCTCCCTCTCTCTCCAGATGAAATCTCGCGTCTTGTGACGGCCGGCCGCCCAACAACCTGCCCGCTTGACCCTATCCCCTCCTCTCTTCTCCAGACCATTTCCGGAGACCTTCTCCCTTACCTCACCTCGCTCATCAACTCATCCCTGACCGTTGGCTACGTCCCTTCCGTCTTCAAGAGAGCGAGAGTTGCACCCCTTCTGAAAAAACCTACACTCGATCCCTCCGATGTCAACAATTACAGACCAGTATCCCTTCTTTCTTTTCTCTCCAAAACTCTTGAACGTGCCGTCCTTGGCCAGCTCTCCCGCTATCTCTCTCTGAATGACCTTCTTGATCCAAATCAGTCAGGTTTCAAGACTAGTCATTCAACTGAGACTGCTCTCCTCTGTATCACGGAGGCGCTCCGCACTGCTAAAGCTAACTCTCTCTCCTCTGCTCTCATCCTTCTAGATCTATCGGCTGCCTTCGATACTGTGAACCATCAGATCCTCCTCTCCACCCTCTCCGAGTTGGGCATCTCCGGCGCGGCCCACGCTTGGATTGCGTCCTACCTGACAGGTCGCTCCTACCAGGTGGCGTGGCGAGAATCTGTCTCCTCACCACGCGCTCTCACCACTGGTGTCCCCCAGGGCTCTGTTCTTGGCCCTCTCCTATTCTCGCTATACACCAAGTCACTTGGCTCTGTCATAACCTCACATGGTCTCTCTTATCATT
This sequence comes from Oncorhynchus gorbuscha, assembly GCF_021184085.1. NCBI lineage: Eukaryota > Metazoa > Chordata > Actinopteri > Salmoniformes > Salmonidae > Oncorhynchus > Oncorhynchus gorbuscha. The sequence continues at coordinate 5,041 of NW_025752183.1, read as the reverse complement.
GCTATGCAGACGACACACAATTAATCTTCTCCTTTCCCCTTCTGATGACCAGGTGGCGAATCGCATCTCTGCATGTCTGGCAGACATATCAGTGTGGATGACGGATCACCACCTCAAGCTGAACCTCGGCAAGACGGAGCTGCTCTTCCTCCCGGGGAAGGACTGCCCGTTCCATGATCTCGCCATCACGGTCGACAACTCCATTGTGTCCTCCTCCCAGAGTGCCAAGAACCTTGGCGTGATCCTGGACAACACCCTGTCGTTCTCAACTAACATCAAGGCGGTGGCCCGTTCCTGTAGGTTCATGCTCTACAACATCCGCAGAGTACGACCCTGCCTCACACAGGAAGCGGCGCAGGTCCTAATCCAGGCACTTGTCATCTCCCGTCTGGATTACTGCAACTCGCTGTTGGCTGGGCTCCCTGCCTGTGCCATTAAACCCCTTCAACTCATCCAGAACGCCGCAGCCCGTCTGGTGTTCAACCTTCCCAAGTTCTCTCACGTCACCCCGCTCCTCCGTTCTCTCCACTGGCTTCCAGTTGAAGCTCGCATCCGCTACAAGACCATGGTGCTTGCCTACGGAGCTGTGAGGGGAACGGCACCTCAGTACCTCCAGGCTCTGATCAGGCCCTACACCCAAACAAGGGCACTGCGTTCATCCACCTCTGGCCTGCTCGCCTCCCTACCACTGAGGAAGTACAGCTCCCGCTCAGCCCAGTCAAAACTGTTCGCTGCCCTGGCCCCCAATGGTGGAACAAACTCCCTCACGACGCCAGGACAGCGGAGTCAATCACCACCTTCCGGAGACACCTGAAACCCCACCTCTTTAAGGAATACCTAGGATAGGTTAAGTAATCCCTCTCACCCCACCCCCCCCTAAGTTTTAGATGCACTATTGTTAAGTGACTGTCCCACTGGATGTCATAAGGTGAATGCACCAATTTGTAAGTCGCTCTGGATAAGAGCGTCTGCTAAATGACTTAAATGTAAATGTAATGTAAATGTAAGCCTGAAATGTGGCAAAAGGTCGCAAAGTTCAAGGGGGCCGAATACTTTCGCAAGGCACTGTATATCCCTGTTAGTGAGCCTTTCCCCCCCAAGATAATCAATCCACCTGACAGGTGTGGCATATCAAGAAGATGATTAAATAGCATGATTATTACACAGGTGCACCTTGCGCTGGGGACAATAAAAGGCCACTAAAAAGGTGCAGTTTTGTCACAACACAATGCCAAAGATATCTATATTTTTGAGGGAATGTGCAATTGGCATGCTGCCTACAAGAATGTCCACCAGAGCTGTTGCCAGATAATTGAATGTTCATTTCTCTACCACAACATCGTGATAGAGAATTTGGCAGTACGTCCAACCGGCATCACAACCACAGACCACATGTAACCACGCCAGCCCAGGACCTCCTCAACCGCAGACCACATGTAACCACGCCAGCCCAGGACCTCCTCAACCGCAGACTACATGTAACCACGCCAGCCCAGGACCTCCTCAACCGCAGACCACATGTAACCACGCCAGCCCAGGACCTCTACATCCGACTTCTTCACCTGCTGAATAATCTGAGATCAGCCACCGGGGCGGCAGGGTAGCCTAGTGGTTAGAGCGTTGGACTAGTAACCGGACTGTTGCAAGTTCAAATCCCCGAGCTGACAAGGTACAAATCTGTCGCTCTGCCCTTGAACAGGCAGTTAACCCACTGTTCCTAAGCCGTTATTGAAAATAAGAATTTGTTCTTAAGAATTTGCCTGGTAAAATAAAATAAATAAAATCCCGGATAGCTGATGAAACTGAATATTACTGTCTGTAATAAAGCCCTTTTGTGGGGGAAAAACTCATTCCGATTGACTGGACCTGGCTCCCCAGTGGGTAGGCCTATGGCTGGACCTGGCTCCCCAGTGGGTGGGCCTATGGCTGGACCTGGCTCCCCAGTGGGTAGGCCTATGGCTGGACCTGGCTCCCCAGTGGGTAGGCCTATGGCTGGACCTGGCTCCCCAGTGGGTGGGCCTATGGCTGGACCTGGCTCCCCAGTGGGAAGGCCTATGGCTGGACTTGGCTCCCCAGTGGGAAGGCCTATGGCTGGACCTGGCTCCCCAGTGGGTAGGCCTATGTCTGGACCTGGTACCCCAGTGGGTAGGCCTATGGCTGGACCTGGTTCCCCAGTGGGTAGACCTATGGCTGGACCTGGCTCCCCAGTGGGTAGGCCTATGGCTGGACCTGGCTCCCAGTGGGTGGGCCTATGGCTGGACCTGGCTCCCCAGTGGGAAGGCCTATGGCTGGACCTGGCTCCCCAGTGGGTAGGCCTATGGCTGGACCTGGCTCCCCAGTGGGAAGGCCTATGGCTGGACCTGGCTCCCCAGTGGGTGGGCCTATGGCTGGACCTGGCTCTCCAGTGGGAATGCCTATGGCTGGACCTGGCTCCCCAGTGGGTAGGCCTATGGCTGGACCTGGCTCCCCAGTGGGAATGCCTATGGCTGGACCTGGCTCCCCAGTGGGTAGGCCTATGGCTGGACCTGGTTCCCCAGTGGGTGGGCCTATGGCTGGACCTGGCTCCCTAGTGGGTAGGCCTATGGCTGGACCTGGCTCCCCAGTGGGTAGGCCTATGGCTGGACCTGGCTCCCCAGTGGGTAGGCCTATGGCTGGACCTGGCTCTCCAGTGGGAAGGCCTATGGCTGCGCCCAGTCTTGTGAAATCCATAGATTATGGTCTATGAAGTTATTTGAATTGACTGACTTCCTTACATGAGCTGTAACTCAGGAATTGTTGTATTTTGCATTGATATATTTGTTTCCAGTAGCAACACTACTATACTAAAGACAGAGACAGTTACAGGACAGAGGTCCTGAGGTTGGGGGTTTAAGTCTTTCTCCATGTGCATCTAGTCTCAAATCAAATAAAAATGTATCACAAAAACTAGATAATGTCAGCTACATCCTAATGGGTACTACGCTGACAGCTCACTATAATAAATATAACAAAATGATCACAAAATATACTATGTTACAGCCTACGGTACTATCCTGACAAGCTCTACTCACTCCTCATTGAGCCTTCATCGTTGTCCTCCTCATCACTGTTGATGACCATGGTTCCCAGGTCTGCCTCTAACATGGTACTGCCGTGCTCGATCATGGTCTGAGCTCCGTCACTCATGGTGCTGGTAGCTCTCATGGTGCCAGCCCCCTCTGACCCAGACTTCACCATGGTGTGGGAGTCCACTTCCACCTCCTCTTCCTGGACACAGAGAGAGAGGACAGTCAGGTCAATCAAACTAACTTGTAAAGTCCTTTTACATCAGCAGGTGGACAGTGAGGTGCTGGGATTCATTCATACAAATACCCACTAACTGCAGAATGTGCAGGCCCAAACCTGAGCTGTGTAGAAGGACATGTTACCCAGGAAATAAAAATTACATTCAAAGTATCAACTGCAAATATATCAAATGTGTGCTGGCCCATTATTCTGCTTTCATACTAGGTATCTATTAACACAAAAACAACCTTTTAAGTATAAAATAAGCATTGGTCTTAAGCAACAAAAGCACTAATGTGTAATCCACCCATGCTCTACCAAGGTTTTCCAACACACAGCTTTAACCTACTACAGTAGTTATGTTAGTATATTGTACTTCAACACAGGTTGCTTAGGATTCAAACCTTCTTTGTGGAAGAATGTAGGACTGGCATTTGGACATGAGCTAGCTGACGTTATTCTAAAATGGATGAAATTATTTCAAATCAATCTACACACAATACCCAATGAGGACAAAGCAAAAACAGGTTGACATTTTTGTAACTTTGAAACTACCTTATTTACATAAAGGTATTTCTGGGGGGTCTGAATACTTTCGGAATGCACTGTATGTTGAATGAGCATGGAGACGAGAGCCTCACAAGTTTGACGAAATTACCTTTACACATTGACCTTTACACAATGACCTTACACAATGACCTACACAATGACCTTTACATAATGACCTTTACATAATGACCTTTACATAATGACCTTTACATAATGACCGTTATATATTTCAGTCTAACATGGCTATTGACTTACTTTTGGAGCTTTTGGAGCATAGGGTAGACAAATTATATTAAATTATATATAGCTCTTTTATGAATTGTTGAGGTCAGCTGTTGTTGTCTAGCTCTAGCTAGCTAGCTAATGGCAAAAGTAATTTGTGTCAAGGTTCCATGACGTTTCTTTGCCTGTTCAGCAGACTGGTGTTAGCTAACTATTAAGATACGCTTTTATTGGTGTCATATTGACTTAGATGAAATGGGGGGAATATTTTAATATAACATTCAGCATCAACCAATCCCCTACTTGTAGTTGACGATCATCTATAACGCCCCTAGAAGCCCAGCCATTGAGGCAGCTTGGTGAACATGTCTGAACCCAGCTGCTTTAATGGCTGTGTACTGTGTACATAGATCCTAGACTAAACTATACGTACAGAGTCGTCCTCCTCCTCCAGCTCTCTCTGCTGCTCCTGTTGTCTCTTAGCCTTCATCTCCATGGACTCAGTGATCAGGTCTCTCAGGATGGTGACTGGCTTGGCGGCCGTGATGAACGGATGCTACAGGAGAGAGAGAGAGGAAGGCAGTAAGTTGATGAAGCTCCACATGCCTGCCAGTGGTTTAATATGTTGGTAGAGGAAGGGACAGCATAGACAGATAACTGTCAAGGTGCTATGCTCTGATGAGCTACAGAAGACCACACTATGATGTTCTACCAGTATACAGGAGTCTGTCTGTCTGACTCACCTGTGGTAGTCGTCCGTCTGTGTGTGTCTCACCTGTGGTAGTCGTCTGTCTGTGTGTGTCTCACCTGTGGTAGTCGTCTGTCTGTGTGTGTCTCACCTGTGGTAGTCGTCTGTCTGTGTGTGTCTCACCTGTGGTAGTCGTCCGTCCGTCTGTGTCTCACCTGTGGTAGTCGTTCGTCCGTCTGTGTCTCACCCGCGGTAGTCGTCCCGTCCGTCTGTGTCTCACCCGCGGTAGTCGTCCGTCCGTCTGTGTCTCACCTGCGG
>NW_025752182.1:0-13217 GCF_021184085.1 Oncorhynchus gorbuscha | reverse complement strand
GAGTATAGATTCACACTGAGTTGGGGCTTGGTGTGGGAGTGTAGGGAGGGAAAGGAGAGTATAGATTCACACTGAGTTGGGGCTTGGTGGGGAGTGTAGGGAGGGAAAGGAGAGTATAGATTCACACTGAGTTGGGGCTTGGTGGGGGAGTGTAGGGAGGGAAAGGAGAGTATAGATTCACACTGAGTTAGGGCTTGGTGGGGAGTGTAGGGAGGGAAAGGAGAGTATAGATTCACACTGAGTTGGGGCTTGGTGGGGAGTGTAGGGAGGGAAAGGGGAGTATAGATTCACACTGAGTTGGGGCTTGGTGGGGGAGTGTAGGGAGGAAAGGAGAGTATAGATTCACACTGAGTTGGGGCTTGGTGGGGAGTGTAGGGAGGAAAGGGGAGTATAGATTCACACTGAGTTGGGGCTTGGTGGGGAGTGTAGGGAGGAAAGGGAGTATAGATTCACACTGAGTTGGGGCTTGGTGGGGAGTGTAGGGAGGGAAAGGAGAGTATAGATTCACACTGAGTTGGGGCTTGGTGGGGAGTGTAGGGAGGGAAAGGGGAGTATAGATTCACACTGAGTTGGGGCTTGGTGGAGAGTGTAGGGAGGGAAAGGGGAGTATAGATTCACACTGAGCAGGGATCTAACAGGCCTTTTTACACTCCCTCTGTCTTCCTGTACACTGAAATGACACTGTTATTACACTACTATTATACAGGTATGAACTTTCTATTGCTGTATGTTCTATTGCTGTATGTTCTATTGCTGTATGTTCTATTGCTGTATGTTCTATTGCTGTATGTTCTATTGCTGTATGTTCTATTGCTGTATGTTCTATTGCTGTATGTTCTATTGCTGTATGTTCTATTGCTGTATGTTCTATTGCTGTATGTTCTATTGTTGTATGTTCTATTGCTGTATGTTCTATTGCTGTATGTTCTATTGCTGTATGTTCTATTGCTGTATGTTCTATTGCTGTATCCTCAAGATCTGTCCAAGTCTATTTGTATCATCTGTTCTGTGAGAGGACGTCTCGTTGTTTCTTCTCCAAGGCATCTCTGCTCCAGAATAGCTCCTATATTCCTGTAGACTGTGGTTATTAGTGCTTATCACAGGTCTGTAGGTGTCAGTGGCTGCCGTTTTCGGAAGTGAGACGATAGACGATACAGAGTGAATTGTTTTGAAGATGCAAAGAGACTTTCTCCCCAGAAAGGGTGGTAAAAATCGGACCCCTCTGCGTGGGCATCGACTGTAGTGCAATGTTGTGCCACCGCTGGGGCCAGCCAGGGTCGGAGATGCCAATGTCATTTTTCATTTGGAGAGGAAACAGTTCCAGGATTTTGTTTGCTGGAGTGTGTTCAAGCCAAGCACTGCAGCTCCGTTCGGAAATGCGTCAAATATGGTGACACACTGGCTGATGGATGAATCAGACTCCCCCCCCCCTCACTCAGCAAGCTGTTAGAGCTGCTGTAGGAGCAATCATCATACGGGGAAAACTCTTTCACAAAACTTACATTTCCATTTAAAGATGGAATCCGCAGTAGGGGAAACAGCGCCACTGACCGCCCCTCAGACATTGTTATTGTTTTGTAGACGAAGCAGAGGTGGGAGTGCTGGTGCTGGGGGAGGTTGGGAGTGCTGGGGAGGTTGGAAGTGCTGGGGGATGTTGGGAGTGCTGGGGGGAGGTTGGGAGTGCTGGGGGAGGTTGGGAGTGCTGAGGGAGGTGGGAGTGCTGGGGGATGTTGGGAGTGCTGGGGGAGGTGGGAGTGCTGGGGGAGGTTGGGAGTGCTGGGGGAGGATGGGAGTGCTGGGGGAGGTTGGGAGTGCTGGGGAGGTTGGGAGTGCTGGGGAGGTTGGGAGTGCTGGGGGAGGTTGGGAGTGCTGGGGGATGTTGGGAGTGCTGGGGAGGTTGGGAGTGCTGAGGGAGGTGGGAGTGCTGGGGAGGTTGGGAGTGCTGGGGGAGGTTGGGAGTGCTGGAGGAGGTTGGGAGTGCTGGGGAGGTTGGAAGTGCTGGGGGATGTTAGAGATGCTAAAGAAATTAAATCTAAAGAAGGTCAAGTCTAAAGGAAGAAGTCGAAGTCTAAAGAGATATTAAGTCTAGAAAAGTCAAATCAAAGGAAGGGTCCGGAAATCTGAGAAGAGATCAATCCCTAAAGAAGGGTCGAATCTCAAAGAAGAGGTCGGGGAAATCTCGAGGTCGGAGAGTCTCGAGGTTAAAGTGCTGAGGATCAGTGGAGTGCTGAGGAGAATTAGGAGTGCTGGGGATGTTAGGAGTGCTGGAGGAGGTGGGAGTGCTGGCGGTGCGGAGTGCTGGTGGCGTCAGCGGATCAGTATTTTTTGCAGTACATATACTGGCATGCTGCTGCTCTGTCACATCTGCAATGATATCCGAGGGGAAAAAACTGTGTTTGTTGTTTGCAGCATTACTTCTACATTTGTTGTAATTGGAACCTGACGTGGCAGCTTTCACCATGAAGGATTCTAGCTCAAATAGATGGAGGTCCATTCCTGTTTTAGGGGCGATGGATCGTTCATATCATCTGGCACTATGACAGTTAAGGTACCACAGTTAGCTGCTGTACTCAGTCCTCAGACACTGTCTACACTGTGTCACCTGTCAAATGCTTTGTCTTTGACCAATGTTAGTCTGTCCACGAGAGATGAAGTACTTACTATGTAACATAAAGGGTATTGTAACGTCTGTCAAAGACTTTTCGCTGGAAACACTAACGAGCAACAGTTGTTCTGGTGCGCTAGTTTTTAGTCACTAATTCGTTGGACAAATCACAATATAGCAGGTGTGAGCATCATTAGAATTTACAAAGGGGAAGGGACATTTGGCCCATAGACTTGTAGATCAAAGGGGGTTGAGCTACTGCCCCACTTCTGCTCCTGGTTCTAGTATCTTATCACATACATCTCCTTAGGAACTTAATCGAGCATCTGACCCAATTACGCACAATTTTAATAAATACGAGATTAGTAAATACTCTACCACAAAGTAACTTTATGATGTGGACCAATGTTAGTCAATTACTGTACAGCTAAAGAAATTAACTAACAAGCGTGACATCTTTGTGAATAGTGATCCAGGATATAAAGTGATCCAGGATATAAGTGATCCATAATATAAAATGGTCAGAATATAAAGTGATCAGAATATAAAGTGATCAGGATATAAAGTGATCCCAGGATATGAAGTGATCCATAATATAGTGATCCAGAATATAAGTGATCCAGAATATAAAGTGATCCAGATCCAGAATAAAGTGATCCAGATCCAGAATATAAAGTGATCCATATAAAGTGATCAGAATATAAAGTGATCAGGATATAAAAAGTGATCCAGAATATAAGTGATCCATAATATAAAGTGATCCAGGATATAAGAAGTGGTCAGGATATAAAGTGTGATCCAGAATATAAAGTGATGCAGGATATAAAGTTATCCAGATCCAGAATATAAAGTGATCCAGATCCAGAATATAAAGTGATCCAGGATATAAAGTGATCCAGGATATAAAGTGATCCAGATCCAGAATATAAAGTGATCCAGATCAGAATATAAAGTGATCCAGAATATAAAGTGATCCAGAATATAAAGTGATCCAGAATATAAGTGATCCAGAATATAAAGTGATCCAGATCCAGAATATAAAGTGATCAGAATATAAAGTGATCCAGATATAAGTGATCCAGAATATAAAGTGATCCAGAATATAAGTGATCAGATCCAGGATATAAGTGATCCAGAATATAAAGTGATCCAGAATATAAGTGATCCAGAATATAAAGTGATCAGATCCAGAATATAAAGTGATCCAGGATATAAAGTGATCCAGGATATAAAGTGATCCAGATCCAGAATATAAAGTGATCCCAGATCCAGAATATAAAGTGATCCAGATCCAGAATATAAAGTGATCCAGATCCAGGATATAAAGTGATCCAGGATATAAAGTGATCCAGAATATAAAGTGATCCATAATATAAGTGATCCAGATCCAGGATATAAGTGATCCAGGATATAAAGTGATCCAGGATATAAAGTGATCCAGATCCAGAATATAAAGTGATCCATAATATAAAGTGATCCAGAATATAAAGTGATCCATAATATAAAGTGATCCAGAATATAAAGTGATCCAGAATATAAGTGATCCAGGATATAAAGTGATCCAGATCCAGAATATAAAGTGATCCAGAATATAAAGTGATCCAGGATATAAAGTGATCCAGATCCAGAATATAAAGTGATCCAGAATATAAAGTGATCCAGGATATAAAAGTCCAGATCCAGAATATAAAGTGATCCAGAATATAAAGTGATCCAGAATATAAAGTGATCAGATCCAGAATATAAAGTGATCCAGAATATAAAGTGATCCAGAATATAAAGTGATCCAGATCCAGAATATAAAGTGATCCAGAATATAAAGTGATCCAGAATATAAAGTGATCCAGAATATAAAGTGATCCAGATCCAGGATATAAAGTGATCCAGAATATAAAGTGATCCAGAATATAAAGTGATCCAGAATATAAAGTGATCCAGATCCAGGATATAAAGTGATCCAGGATATAAAGTGATCCAGGATATAAAGTGATCCAGATCCAGAATATAAAGTGATCCAGATCCAGAATATAAAGTGATCCAGATCCAGAATATAAAGTGATCCAGAATATAAAGTGATCCAGAATATAAAGTGATCCAGAATATAAAGTGATCCAGATCCAGGATATAAAGTGATGCAGGATATAAAGTGATCCAGAATATAAAGTGATCCATAATATAAAGTGATCCAGATCCAGGATATAAAGTGATGCAGGATATAAAGTGATCCAGAATATAAAGTGATCCATAATATAAAGTGATCCAGAATATAAAGTGATGCAGGATATAAAGTGATCCAGATCCAGGATATAAAGTGATCCAGGATATAAAGTGATCCAGGATATAAAGTGATCCAGATCCAGAATATAAAGTGATCCAGTGATCCAGAATATAAAGTGATCCAGATCCAGGATATAAAGTGATCCAGAATATAAAGTGATCCAGAATATAAAGTGATCCAATATAAAGTGATCCAGAATATAAAGTGATCCAGAATATAAAGTGATCCAGAATATAAAGTGATCCAGAATATAAAGTGATCCAGAATATAAAGTGATCCAGGATATAAAAGTGATCCAGGATATAAAGTGATCAGAATATAAAGTGATCCAGGATCCAGTGATCCAGGATATAAAGTGATCCAGGATATAAAGTGATCCAGATCAGAATATAAAGTGATCCAGAATATAAAGTGATCCAGGATATAAAGTGATCCAGGATATAAAGTGATCCAGAATATAAAGTGATCCAGGATATAAAGTGATCCAGGATATAAAGTGATCCAGAATATAAAGTGATCCAGGATATAAAGTGATCCAGGATATAAAGTGATCCAGAATATAAAAGTGATCCAGGATATAAAGTGATCCAGGATATAAAGTGATCAGAATATAAAGTGATCCAGAATATAAAGTGATCCAGGATATAAAGTGATCCAGAATATAAAGTGATCCAGGATATAAAGTGATCCAGAATATAAAGTGATCCAGAATATAAAGTGATCCAGAATATAAAGTGATCCAGGATATAAGTGATTCCAGAATATAAAGTGATCCAGGATATAAAGTGATCCAGAATATAAAGTGATCCAGGATATAAAGTGATCAGATCCAGAATATAAAGTGATCCAGAATATAAAGTGATCCAGGATATAAAGTGATCCAGAATATAAAGTGATCCAGGATATAAAGTGATCAGAATATAAAGTGATCCAGGATATAAAGTGATCCAGAATATAAAGTGATCCAGGATATAAAGTGATCCAGATCCAGAATATAAAGTGATCCAGAATATAAAGTGATCCAGATCCAGAATATAAAGTGATCCAGAATATAAAGTGATCCAGGATATAAAGTGATCCAGGATATAAAGTGATGCAGGATATAAAGTGATGCAGAATATAAAGTGATGCAGGATATAAAGTGATCCAGATCCAGAATATAAAGTGATCCAGAATATAAAGTGATCCAGGATATAAAGTGATCCAGGATATAAAGTGATCCAGGATATAAAGTGATCCAGGATATAAAGTGATCCAGGATATAAAGTGATCCAGGATATAAAGTGATCCAGAATATAAAGTGATCCAGGATATAAAGTGATCCAGATCCAGGATATAAAGTGATCCAGAATATAAAGTGATCAGGATATAAAGTGATGCAGGATATAGTGAAGTGATCCAGGATATAAAGTGATCCAGGATATAAAGTGATCCAGGATATAAAGTGATCCAGGATATAAAGTGATCCAGGATATAAAGTGATCCCAGGATATAAAGTGATCCAGGATATAAAGTGAACCTCCCCAGTCTCTCCATCCTTCCCCAGATCTTCATGCTTCAGCAGTTGAAGATGCATGTAGAGTGCAGTGTGGTCCACTAGGTTTGTACCAGAGGATGGGGGAGGTTGAGTTGAGTGGAGAGGAGAGGTGGAGGTTAGGCTGAGAGCAGAGTGGAGAGGTGAAGGTTAGGTTGAGCAAGTGGAGAGTGAAGGTTAGGTTGAGAGTGGAGAGGAGAGGTGGAGGTTAGGTTGAAAGTGGAGAGAAGAGGTGGAGATTAGGTTGAGAGCAGAAGGAGGAGGAGTGGAGGTTAGGTTAAGTGAGGGAGAGGAGAGATTGAGGTTAGGTTGAGAGCAGAGAGGAGAGATGGAGGTTAGGTTGAGAGCAGAGAGGAGAGAGGTGGAGGTTAGGTTGAGAGCAGAGTGGACAGGTGGAGATTAGGTTGAGCAGAGAGGAGAGATGGAGGTTAGGTTGAGAGTGGAGAGGAGAGGTGGAGGTTAGGTTAAGAGTGGAGAGGAGATTGGAGATTAGATTGAGAGCAGTGAGGAGAGGTGGAGGTTAGGTTGAGATTGGAGAAGAGGTGGAGGTTAGGTTGAGAGCAGAGAGGAGAGGTGGAGGTTGGGTTGAGAGCAGAGAGGAGAGGTGGAGGTTAGGTTGAGATTGGAGAGGAGAGATGGAGGTTAGGTTAAGAGTGGAGAGGAGGTGGAGATTAGGTTGAGAGCAGAGAGGAGAGGTGGAGGTTAGGTTGAGATTGGAGAAGAGAGGTGGAGGTTAGGTTGAGAGCAGAGGAGGTGGAGGTTAGGTTGAGAGCAGGAGGAGAGGTGGAGGTTAGGTTGAGAGCAGGGAGGAGAGGTGGAGGTTAAGGTTGAGAGCAGAGGAGGTGGAGGTTGGGTTGTGAGCAGGAGGAGGTGGATGTTAGGTTGAGAGCTGGGGATGAGGTAGAGGTTAGGTTAAGAGCAGAGGAGAGGTGGAGGTTGGGTTGAGAGCAGAGAGGAGAGGTGGAGGTTAGGTTGAGAGCAGGGAGGAGAGGTGGAGGTTAGGTTGAGAGCAGGGAGGTTAGGTTGAGCAGAGAGGAAAGGTGGAGGGGTTAGGTTGAGAGCAGAGAGGAGAAAGGAGGTGGGTTGAGAGCAGAGAGGAGAGGTAGAGTTTAGGTTAAGAGCAGAGAGGAGAGGTGGGAGTTGGGTTGAGAGCAGAGAGAAGAGGTGGAGGTTAGGTTGTGAGCAGGCAGGAGAGGTGGAGGTTAGGTTGAAGCTGGGGATAGAGGTGAGGTTGGGTTAAGAGTGGATAGGAGAGGTGGCGGTTAGGTTGAGAGCAGAGAGAGGAGATGGAGGTTGGGGTTGAGGTGGAGAGGAGAGGTGGAGGTTAGGTTGAAAGTGGAGAGGAGGTGGAGATTAGGTTGAGAGCAGAGGAGAGGTGGAGGTTAGGTTAAGTGAAGAGGAGGGAGAGGAGAGATGGAGGTTAGGTTGAGAGCAGAGAGGAGAAGATGGAGGTTAGGTTGAGAGCAGAGAGGAGAGGTGGAGGTTAGGTTGAGAGCAGAGTGGACAGGTGGAGATTAGGTTGAGAGCAGAGAGGAGAGATGGGGTTAGGTTGAGAGTGGAGAGGAGAGGTGGAGGTTAGGTTAAGAGTGGAGAGAGACCGGAGGTGATTGAGAGCAGTGAGGAGAGGTGGAGGTTAGGTTGAGATTGGAGAAAGGTGGTGGAGGTTAGGTTGAGAGCAGAGAGGAAGGTGGGTTAGGTTGAAGCAGAGAGGAGAGGTGGAGGTTAGGTTGAGATTGGAAGGAGATGGAGGTTAGGTTAGAGTGGAGAGGAGGTGGAGATTAGGTTGAGAGCAGAGAGGAGAGGTGGAGGTTAGGTTGAGATTGGAGAAGAGAGGTGGAGGTTAGGTTGAGAGCAGAGAGGAGGTGGAGGTTAGGAGCAGGTTGAGAGGTGGAGGTTAGGTTGAGAGCAGGGATGAGAGGTGGAGGTTAGGTTGAGAGCAGAGAGGAGAGGTGGAGGTTAGGTTGTGAGCAGGGAGGGAGGTGGATGTTAGGTTGAGAGCTGGGGATAGAGGTAGAGGTTGGGTTAAGAGCAGAGAGGAGGTGGAGGTTAGGTTGAGAGCAGAAGAGAGAGGAGGTGGAGGTTAGATTTGAGAGCAGGGAGAGAGGTGGAGGTTAGGTTGAGAGCTGGGGATAGAGGTAGAGGTTGGGTTAAGAGTGGATAGGAGGGTGGGGTTGGGTTGAGAGCAGAGAGGAGAGATGGAGGTTAGGTTGAGAGTGGAGAGGAGAGGTGGAGGTTAGGTTGAAAGTGGAGGAGAGGTGGAGATTAGGTTGAGAGCAGAGAGGAGGGTGGAGTTAGGTTGTGAGGAAGAGGAGAGATGGAGGTTAGGTTGAAACAAGATTAGGGGAAGATGGAGGTTGGGTTAAAACAGAAGAGAAGATGGTTAAGTTAGGTTGAAGCAGAGTGGACAGAGGTGGGGTTGGGTTAAAGGAAGCAAGAGAGGAAGGGGGTGGGTTGAGGATTAGGTGGGGTTGTGGAGAAGGTGGGAGTTAGGAGAGGTGGAGATTAGGTTGAGAGCAGAGAGGAGAGGTGGAGGTTAGGTTGAGATTGGAGAAGAGAGGTGGAGGTTAGGTTGAGAGCAGAGAGGAGAGGTGGAGGTTAGGTTGAGAGCAGGGAGGAGAGGTGGAGGTTAGGTTGAGAGCAGGGAGGAGAGGTGGAGGTTAGGTTGAGAGCAGAGAGGAGAGGTGGAGGTTAGGTTGTGAGCAGGGAGGAGAGGTGGATGTTAGGTTGAGAGCTGGGGATAGAGGTAGAGGTTAGGTTAAGAGCAGAGAGGAGAGGTGGAGGTTAGGTTGAGAGCAGAGAGGAGAGGTGGAGGTTAGGTTGAGAGCAGGGAGGAGAGGTGGAGGTTAGGTTGAGAGCAGGGAGGTTAGGTTGAGAGCAGAGAGGAAAGGTGGAGGTTAGGTTGAGAGCAGAGAGGAGAGAAGGAGATTAGGTTGAGAGCAGAGAGGAGAGGTAGAGTTTAGGTTAAGAGCAGAGAGGAGAGGTGGAGGTTAGGTTGAGAGCAGAGAGAAGAGGTGGAGGTTAGGTTGTGAGCAGGCAGGAGAGGTGGAGGTTAGGTTGAGAGCTGGGGATAGAGGTAGAGGTTGGGTTAAGAGTGGATAGGAGAGGTGGCGGTTAGGTTGAGAGCAGAGAGGAGAGATGGAGGTTAGGTTGAGAGCAGAGAGGAGAGGTGGAGGTTAGGTTGAGATTGGAGAAGAGAGGTGGAGGTTAGGTTGAGAGCAGAGAGGAGAGGTGGAGGTTAGGTTGAGAGCAGAGAGGAGAGGTGGAGGATAGGTTGAGATTGGAGAGGAGAGATGGAGGTTAGGTTAAGAGTGGAGAGGAGAGGTGGAGATTAGGTTGAGAGCAGGGAGGAGAGGTGGAGGTTAGGTTGAGAGCAGGGATGAGAGGTGGAGGTTAGGTTGAGAGCAGAGAGGAGAGGTGGAGGTTAGGTTGTGAGCAGGGAGGAGAGGTGGATGTTAGGTTGAGAGCTGGGGATAGAGGTAGAGGTTAGGTTAAGAGCAGAGAGGAGAGGTGGAGGTTAGTTTGAGAGCAGAGAGGAGAGGTGGAGGTTAGGTTGAGAGCAGGGAGGAGAGATGGAGGTTAGGTTGAGAGCTGGGGATAGAGGTAGAGGTTGGGTTAAGAGTGGATAGGAGAGGTGGAGGTTAGGTTGAGAGCAGAGAGGAGAGATGGAGGTTAGGTTGAGAGTAGGAGAGGAGAGGTGGAGGTTAGGTTGAAAGTGGAGAGAGAGGTGGAGATTAGGTTGAGAGCAGAGAGGAGAGGTGGAGGTTAGGTTGAGAGCAGAGAGGAGAGATGGAGGTTAGGTTGAGAGCAGAGAGGAGAGATGGAGGTTAGGTTGAGAGCAGAGAGAGAGAGGTGGAGGTTAGGTTGAGAGCAGAGTGGACAGGTGGAGATTAGGTTGAGAGGAGAGATGGAGGTTAGGTTGAGAGTGGAGAGGAGAGGTGGAGGTTAGGTTAAGAGTGGAGAGGAGAGCCGGAGATTAGATTGAGAGCAGGAGGAGAGGTGGAGGTTAGGTTGAGATTGGAGAAGAGATGCGATGTCAGGGCCGATAGCAGAGAGGATAAGTGATGTCAGGGTGAGATAGAGAGGAGAGGTGATAAGTCAGGGGAGATTGAGAGGAGAGATGGAGGTTAGGTCAATATTTTTGAGAGGAGAGGAGATTAGGTTGAGACAGAGGAGGTGAGGTTAGGTTGAGATTGGAGAATAGAGGTGGCCGGGATATTGGTTATTTACATATGATAATATAATGGGATATTATGATGATAAAGTGATGTCAGGGCCGATATTATGATGAGATGCGATGTCAGGGCCGATATTAAGCAGATGATGACATGCGATGCCAGGCCGTTATCACGATGAGGTGATGCTAGGTCAGAGAGTCAGATAGAGGTAGAGGTTAGGTTGGTTATTAAGAGAGGAGAGGTGGAGGTTAGGCTGGAGAGCAGAGAGGAGAGGTGGAGGTTAGGTTGAGAGCAGGGAGGAGAGGTGGAGGTTAGGTTGAGAGCAGGGAGGTTAGGTTGAGAGCAGAGAGGAAAGGTGGAGGTTAGGTTGAGAGCAGAGAGGAGAGAAGGAGATTAGGTTGAGAGCAGAGAGGAGAGGTAGAGTTTAGGTTAAGAGCAGAGAGGAGAGGTGGAGGTTAGGTTGAGAGCAGAGAGAAGAGGTGGAGGTTAGGTTGAGAGCTGGGGATAGAGGTAGAGGTTGGGTTAAGAGTGGATAGGAGAGGTGGCGGTTAGGTTGAGAGCAGAGAGGAGAGATGGAGGTTAGGTTGAGAGCAGAGAGGAGAGGTGGAGGTTAGGTTGAGAGCAGAGAGGAGAGGTGGAGGTTAGGTTGAGAGCAGAGAGGAGAGGTGGAGGTTAGGTTGAGAGCAGAGAGGAGAGGTGGAGGTTAGGTTGAGAGCAGAGAGGAGAGATGGAGGTTAGGTTGTGAGCTGGGAGGAGAGGTGGAGGTTAGGTTGAGAGCTGGGGATAGAGGTAGAGGTTGGGTTGAGAGCAGAGAGGAGAGGTGGAGGTTAGGTTGTGAGCAGAGAGGAGAGGTGGAGGTTAGGTTGAGAGCAGAGAGGAGAGGTGGAGGTTAGGTTGAGAGGTAGAGTTTAGGTTAAGAGCAGAGAGGAGAGGTGGAGGTTAGGTTGAGAGCAGAGAGGAGAGGTGGAGGTTAGGTTGAGAGCAGAGAGGAGAGGTGGAGGTTAGGTTGAGAGCAGGGGATAGGGGTAGAGGTTGGGTTAAGAGTGGATAGGAGAGGTGGAGGTTAGGTTGAGAGCAGGGGATAGGGGTAGAGGTTGGGTTAAGAGTGGATAGGAGAGGTGGAGGTTAGGTTGAGAGCAGGGAGGAGAGATGGAGGTTAGGTTGAGAGCAGGGAGGAGAGGTGGAGGTTAGGTTGAGAGCAGGGAGGAGAGATGGAGGTTAGGTTGAGAGCAGAGAGGAGAGGTAGAGGTTAGGTTGAGAGCAGAGAGGAGAGGTAGAGGTTAGGTTGAGAGCAGGGAGGAGAGTGTGGAGATTAGGTTGGAGAGCAGAGAGGAGAGGTAGAGGTTGAGATTGAGAGCAGTGGAGGAGAGGTGGAGGTTAGGTTGAGAGCAGAGAGGAGAGGTGGAGGTTAGGTTGAGAGCTGGGGATAGAGGTGGAGGTTAGGTTGAGAGCAGAGAGGAGAGGTAGAGGTTAGGTTGAGAGCAGGGAGGAGAGGTGGAGGCTAGGTTGAGAGCAGGGGATAGGGGTGAGAGGTTGGGTTAAGAGTGGATAGGAGAGGTGGAGGTTAGGTTGAGAGCAGGGATAGGGGTAGAGGTTGGGTTAAGAGTGGATAGGAGAGGTGGAGGTTAGGTTGAGAGCAGGAGGAGAGATGGAGGTTAGGTTGAGAGCAGGGAGGAGAGGTGGAGGTTAGGTTGAGAGCAGGGAGGAGAGGTGGAGGTTAGGTTGGAGAGCAGAGAGGAGAGGTAGAGGTTAGGTTGAGAGCAGAGAGGAGAGGTAGAGGTTAGGTTGAGAGCAGGGAGGAGAGGTGGAGGTTAGGTTGAGAGCAGAGAGAGAGGTAGGAGGTTAGATTGAGAGCAGGGAGGAGAGGTGGAGGTTAGGTTGAGAGCAGAGAGGAGAGGTAGAGGTTAGGTTGAGAGCAGAGAGGAGAGGTGGAGGTTAGGTTGAGAGCAGGGAGGAGAGGTGGAGGTTAGGTTGAGAGCAGAGAGGGAGAGGTGGAGGTTAGGTTGAGAGCTGGGGATAGAGGTGGAGGTTAGGTTGAGAGCAGAGAGGAGAGGTAGAGGTTAGGTTGAGAGCAGGGAGGAGAGGTGGAGGTTAGGTTGAGAGCAGGGAGGAGAGGTGGAGGTTAGGTTGAGAGCAGAGAGGAGAGGTGGAGGTTAGGTTGAGAGCAGGGAGGAGAGGTAGAGGTTAGGTTGAGAGCAGGGAGGAGAGGTGGAGGTTAGGTTGAGAGCAGGGAGGAGAGGTGGAGGTTAGGTTGAGAGAGGAGAGGTAGAGGTTAGGTTGAGAGCAGGGAGGAGAGGTGGAGGTTAGGTTGAGAGCAGAGAGGAGAGGTGCAGGTTAGGTTGAGAGCTGGGATAGAGGTGGAGGTTAGGTTGAGAGCAGGGAGGAGAGGTAGAGGTTAGGTTGAGAGCAGGGAGGAGAGGTGGAGGTTAGGTTGAGAGCAGAGAGGAGAGGTGGAGGTTAGGTTGAGAGCAGAGTGGACAGGTGGAGGTTAGGTTGAGAGGGAGGAGATGTGAGGTTAGGCTGAGAGCGAGAGGAGAGGTGGAGGTTAGGTTGAGAGCAGAGAGGAGACCGGAGATTAGATTGAGAGCAGGGAGGAGAGGTGGAGGTTAGGTTGAGAGAGAGAGG
>NW_025752181.1:0-13226 GCF_021184085.1 Oncorhynchus gorbuscha | reverse complement strand
CTGTTTAGAGCTGGCTGTTTAAACTAAAGGTTTCTCCCTGTTTAGAGCTGGCTGTTTAAACTAAAGGTTTCTCCCTGTTTAGAGCTGGCTGTTTAAACTAAAGGTTTCTCCTGTTTAGAGCTGGCTGTTTAAACTAAAGGTTTCTCCCTGTTTAGAGCTGGCTGTTTAAACTAAAGGTTTCTCCCTGTTTAGAGCTGGCTGTTTAAACTAAAGGTTTCTCCTGTTTAGAGCTGGCTGTTTAAACTAAAGGTTTCTCCCTGTTTAGAGCTGGCTGTTTAAACTAAAGGTTTCTCCCTGTTTAGAGCTGGCTGTTTAAACTAAAGGTTTCTCCCTGTTTAGAGCTGGCTGTTTAAACTAAAGGTTTCTCCCTGTTTAGAGCTGGCTGTTTAAACTAAAGGTTTCTCCCTGTTTAGAGCTGGCTGTTTAAACTAAAGGTTTCTCCCTGTTTAGAGCTGGCTGTTTAAACTAAATGTTTCTCCCTGTTTAGAGCTGGCTGTTTAAACTAAAGGTTTCTCCCTGTTTAGAGCTGGCTGTTTAAACTAAAGGTTTCTCCCTGTTTAGAGCTGGCTGTTTAAACTAAAGGTTTCTCCCTGTTTAGAGCTGGCTGTTTAAACTAAAGGTTTCTCCCTGTTTAGAGCTGGCTGTTTAAACTAAAGGTTTCTCCCTGTTTAGAGCTGGCTGTTTAAACTAAAGGTTTCTCCCTGTTTAGAGCTGGCTGTTTAAACTAAAGGTTTCTCCCTGTTTAGAGCTGGCTGTTTAAACTAAAGGTTTCTCCCTGTTTAGAGCTGGCTGTTTAAACTAAAGGTTTCTCCCTGTTTAGAGCTGGCTGTTTAAACTAAACGTTTCTCCCTGTTTAAACTAAACATTTCTCCCTGTTCAGAGCTGCCTGTTTAAACTAAAGGTTTCTCCCTGTTTAAACTAAACATTTCTCCCTGTTCAGAGCTGCCTGTTTAAACTAAATGTTTCTCCCTCCATCTTTATGATATGTTAATGATATTTGACTTCTCTCCTGTTTCTGTTCCAGAGAAGCATTGCATACCTGTTCCCCTCCGGCCTATTTGACAAAAAAGCCAAACCACTGATGAAGGTAAGACCAGACGTCTCATGTAGAAGTGTATTAACTCAGAAACTTCATATTCATTAGTGATTCAAAATCTTCATATTTTCTTCCAGCATCCGGATGAGGTGTTTCCAAAACAGAGAGGTAGGTCCTTTTTAAATAGATTTACAACTGAGACGGATTGTTCTACTCCTATGGTCATTTTCACTGTGTGAGAGCTGCACTTTCACAACATCACCAGCAGGGGACCTTCTGAGTTTTTGCTCAATCTTTAACAGTGATTGGGCTACAAGGTAAAGTGGTTTACACCAATGGCCTAACTCTCTCTCTCTCTCTCTCTCTCTCTCTCTCTCTCTCTCTCTCTCTCTCTCTCTCTCTCTCTCTCACACACACACACACACACACACACACACACACACACACACACACACACACACACACACACACACACACACACACATCACACACACACACACTCACACACACACACTCTCACACACACACACACACACCCTCTAGCTGTCCAATGGGGCGATGGACGGCCATTCCCTTTCTGTTCTACACAGGAAAGCAGTCCTACTACTCTCTAATGCACGCAGTACTGGGTGTATGAGTGAGAAAGACTGAGGGGGATGTTTTTCTGGAGGTAGAAAGCCCCCAGTCTTCACCTCAGGGCCCTATTTATGGGAGGGAGAGGCTTGATCCCCAGGGAAAGGTGCTCCTGTCACATCCCATTTCACACACACAGCCAGAGCTACAGCTGAATACAGCAGAAGGCCGGATGAGGAGGGAGGGAAGGGTGGAGGTATGGAGAGCAATGTGGATGGAGGTAGGATGGTGAGTAAGTAGGAGCAGTGGAGAGGGAGGGGGGTGGGGGTGTTTGGGAGAGGTGGGTTGTGGAAGGTAGGGAGGGTGCAGACAGGCAGGGCGTGACTGTGTCTGTGACGGGCCTCTGTCCCCGTCTAAATCGTGTTTCAGGCCTGGCTCGGTGACTACCATGGCTGATAGTCAGGCTTTGTGCCTGGATGAGAGCTGCTCTGCCTGGGGATTTCACCAGAGGGTAGAGGGTCCCTGGAGACCGGTGCTGTAGGATTAGCTACCCACCTCTACCCACTCAGCTTACCCTCCATCCTCCATCTTCTGTATTGTTCCTTCACACCCGCTCGTTCTCCCTCTTTACCTCCCTCTTGTTTATATGGTTGATTTGACCGAGGACAGAGGTGTGTTTCTCTAGCAGATAAAAGTGTGTGTAACCTGGCAATATTTTGTCCTCTTGTCAACCCCTTCCCACGCCTTGCAGTTAGGAGGGCTGTCTGTCTGTCTGTCTCTCTGAGGGAAAACTACTCTTCTCTTTCTCTCAATTCAATTTAAGGGCTTTAGTGGAATGGGAAACATATGTTAACTAGATAATAAACAAAAGTGAAATAACCAATAAAAATGACAGTAAACATTACACTCTCTCTTCTCTTCTCTGTGACGGAGACTCACCCCCTCCACTCTTTTGGCTTTTTCTCTCTCCCCTTCCCCTCCCCTCTCAGCCGGGACCCCTGTAGTGCAACTCAACCATGTACAACAAACACCCCAGTGTGCCTTGCAGGGGCGAACTGAGTCTGAGATGAAAAGGGGGACGGGTCACTACACCCTCTGTTTCCCTCTTTCTATGTGTCTCTCTCACTTCTAACGTATTGTTTGATACCTCTGGAAGAATCACAATCCCAACATTTTTGTGTTAATTAACTCTGCAAACACACCTATACTTACATGTGCACAGTACTGTATTTACAGCCACAACACCTCCCCCCCGCCCCATAATACATCACAACACACACACACACAAACACACACACACACACACACACACAGCTCTGCCAAGTAATTGGGGTGTACAGCTGGCTGTGTGTGTATGAGGGAAGAGGCTTCAAGGTCGAGTGCTCTGTGGGTTCTGTTGGTTTATCCCCCCTCACTGCCCTCTTTATCGACCCCTACCCTCCTGCTGAGGGGAACCAGGAGTACCTGACTACCCCCTACCCTACCCTCTGCTGAGGGGAACCAGGCTACCTGACTACCCCCTACCCTACCCTCTGCTGAGGGAACCAGAACTACCTGACTACCCCCTACCCTACCCTCTGCTGAGGGGAACCAGAGTACCTGACTACCCCCTACCCTACCCACTGCTGAGTGGAACCAGGGTACCTGACTACCCCCGACCCACTGCTGAGGGGAACCAGAGGTACCTGACTACCCCCCTACCTACCCCTGATGAGTGGAACCAGGGAGTACCTGACTACCCCCACCCTACCCACTGCTGAGGGAACCAAGAAGTACCTGACGACCCCTACCCTACCCCCTGATGAGGGGAACCAGGGTACCTGACTACCCCTACCCTACCCACTGCTGAGTGGAACCAGGAACCTAACTACCCCTACCCACTGCTGAGGGGAACCAGGGATACCTGACTACCCCTACCCACTGCTGAGGGAACCAGGGGTACCTGACTACCCTTTACCCACTGCTGAGGGGAACCAGGGGTACCTGACTACCCCCTACCCTACCCACTGCTGAGGGGAACCAGGGTACCTGACTACCCCCTACCCTACCCTCTGCTGAGGGAACCAGGGGTACCTGACTACCCCCTACCCTACCCTCTGCTGAGGGAACCAGGGGTACCTGACTACCCCCTACCCCTACCCTCTGCTGAGGGGGAACCAGGGTACCTGACTACCCCCTACCCTACCCACTGCTGAGTGGAACCAGGTACCTGACTACCCCCGACCCACTGCTGAGGGGAACCAGAGGTACCTGACGACCCCTACCCTACCCACTGCTGAGTGGAACCAGGGGTACCTAACTACCCCCTACCCACTGCTGAGGGGGAACCAGGGGTACCTGACTACCCCCTACCCTACCCTCTGCTGAGGGGAACCAGGTACCTGACTACCCCCTACCCTACCCACTGCTGAGTGGAACCAGGGGTACCTGACTACCCCCGACCCACTGCTGAGGGGAACCAGAGGTACCTGAGACCCCCTACCCTACCCCCTGATGAGGGAACCAGGGTACCCTACCCCTACCCCACTGCTGAGTGGGAACCAGGGAAACTACCCCTACCCACTGCTGAGGAACCAGTACCCTGACTACCCCCAGGATACCCTACCCACTGCTGAGGGGAACCAGGGGTACCTGACTACCCCCTACCCTACCCACTGCTGAGGGGGAACCAGGGGTACCTGACTCACCCCTACCCTACCCACTGCTGAGGAAATCAAGGTACCTGACTACCCCTACCCTACCCACTGCTGAGGGGAACCAGGGTACCTGACTACCCCCTACCCACTCCCAAGGGAACCTGGGGTTCCTGACTACCCCCTACCCACTGCTGAGGGGAACCAGGGGTACCGGATTACCCCTTTACCCACTGCTGAGGGAACCAGGGTACCTGACTTCCCCTACCCTACCCACTGCTGAGGGAACCAGGGGTACCTGACTACCCCCCTACCCTACCCACTGCTGAGGGAAACCAGGGTACCTGACTTCCCCCTACCCTACCCCACTGCTGAGGGAACCAGGGGTTCCTGACTACCCCCTACCCACTGCTGAGGGGAACCAGGGGTACCCTGACTACCCCCTACCCTACCCACTGCTGAGGGGGAACCAGGGGTACCTGACTACCCCTACCCACTGCTGAGGGGAACCAGGGTGTCTGACTACCCCCTACCCACTGCTGAGGGGATCCAGGGGTACCTGACTACCCCCTACCCTACCACTGCTGAGGGGATCCTGGGGTACCTGACTACCCCTGCACCCACTGCTTGAGGGGAACCAGGGGTACCTGACTACCCCCTACCCTACCACTGCTGAGGGATCCTAGGGTACCTGATTACCCCTTACCCTACCCACTGCTGAGGGGAACCAGGGGTACCTGACTACCCCAACCCTACCAGTGCTGAGGGGAACAGGGGTACCTGACTACTCCCCTACCCACTGCTGAGGGGTACCAGGGGTACCTGACTACCCCCTACCCTACCCTCTGCTGAGGTAAACGTGCTCTGACTACCCCCTACCCACTGCTGAGGTGGGAACCAGGTACCCATCACCCCTCACCTACCACTACAGGGGGATCCTGGGTACCTGACTACCTCACCCTACCAATGCTGGGAGGGGGATCCTGGGTACCTGACTACCCTTACCCTTACCCACTGGTTGAGGAGAACCAGGGGTACTTCATCACCTTACTTCCACTGCTGAGGGGAAACCAAATCTGAATGCCCCCAACCCTACCCTCTGCTGATGGGAACAAGGGGTACCTGACTACCCCCTACCCTACCCTCTGCTGAGGGGATCCAGGGGTACCTGACTACCCCTACCCACTGCTGAGGGGAACCAGGGGTACCTGACTACCCTTTACCCACTGCTGAGGGGAACCAGGGGTACCTGACTACCCCTTTACCCACTGCTGAGGGGAACCAGGGGTACCTGACTACCCCCTACCCACTGCTGAGGGGAACCAGGGATACCTGACTACCCTCTACCCACTGCTGAGGGGAACCAGGAGTACCTGACTACCCCCTACCCTACCCTCTGCTGAGGGGAACCAGGGTACCTGACTACTCCCTACCCACTGCTGAGGGGAACCAGGGATACCTGACTACCCTTTACCCACTAGCTGAGGGGAACCAGGGGTACATGACTACCCCCTACTCTACCCTCTGCTGAGGGGAACCAGGGGTACCTGACTACCCCCTACCCTACCCACTGCTGAGGGGAACCAGGGGTACCTGACTACCCCCTACCCTACCCTCTGCTGAGGGGAACCAGGGGTACCTGACTACCCCTACCCTACCCTCTGCTGAGGGAAACAGGGTACCTGACTTCCCCTACCCTACCCTCTGCTGAGGGGAACCAGGGGTACCTGACTACCCCCTACCCTACCCTCTGCTGATGGGAACCAGGGGAACCTGACTACCCCCTACCCACTGCTGAGGGGAACCAGGAGTACCTGACTACCCCCTACCCTACCCTCTGCTGAGGGGAACCAGGGGTACCTGACTACCCCCTACCCACTGCTGAGGGGAACCAGGGATACCTGACTACCCTTTACCCACTGCTGAGGGGAACCAGGGGTACATGACTACCCCTACTCTACCCTCTGCTGAGGGGAACCAGGAGTACCTGACTACCCCCTACCCTACCCACTGCTGAGGGGAACCAGGGTACCTGACTACCCCTACCCTACCCTCTGCTGAGGGGAACCAGGGGTACCTGACTACCCTACCCTACCTCTGCTGAGGGGAACCAGGGTACTCTGATACCCTCTCACCCACCCTCTGCTGAGGGGAAACAGGGTACCTGACTTCTACCTACCCCTTCTGCTGAGGGGAACCAGGGTACCTGATCACTTACCCTACTTCTCTGCTGATGGGAACCAGGAAACTCCATCACCTCTCACTTCTGCTGAGGATCCAGGGGCACCTGACGCCCCTACCTCTGCTGAGGGGAACCAGGGCACTGACTGCTTCCTACCCTGACCTTCCCCTGACCCTACCCACTGCTGAGGGATCCAGGGATACCTGACTCACCCCCTACCCTACCCACTGCTGAGGGGAAACCAGGCACCTGTGCTGAGGGAACTTACCCCCTACCCTACCCACTGCTGAGGGGAACCAGGGTTCTGACTACCCCCTACCCACTGCTGAGGGGAACCAGGTACCTGACTACCCCTACCCTACCCACTGCTGAGAGGGGACCAGGTACCCTGACTACCCCCTACCCACTGCTGAGGGGAACCAGGGAGTGTCTGATGACTACCCTACCCACTGCTGAGGGGATCCAGGGGTACCCTGACTACCCCTACCCTACACTGCTGGGGATCCTGGGGTACCTGACTACCCCCTACCCACTGCTGAGGGAACCAGGGTACCTGACTACCTACCCTACCACTGCTGAGGGATCTAGGGTGCCTGATTACCTCCACCCTACCCACTGCTGAGGGAACCAGAGTGCCTGACTACCCCAGCTCACAGTGCTGAGGGGAACCAGAGTGCCTGACTACTCCTACCCACTGCTGGGGGTCTGAGAGTGCCTGACTACCCCTACCCTACTCTCTGCTGGGGGACAAAGTGCCTGACTGCCACTGCCCTCTGCTGGGGGGGAACCAGGGTACCTGACTACCCCCTACCCACTGCTGAGGGGAACCAGGGGTACCTGACTACCCCCTACCCTACCACTGCTAAGGGATCCTGGGGTACCTGACTACCCCTTACCCTACCACTGCTGAGGGGATCCTGGGGTACCTGACTACCCCTTACCCTACCCACTGCTGAGGAGAACCAGGGGTACCTGACTACCCCTTACCCACTGCTGAGGGGAACCAGGGGAACCTGAATGCCCCTAACCCTACCCTCTGCTGATGGGAACAAGGGGTACCTGACTACCCCCTACCCTACCCTCTGCTGAGGGGATCCAGGGGTACCTGACTACCCCTACCCACTGCTGAGGGGAACCAGGGGTACCTGACTACCCTTTACCCACTGCTGAGGGGAACCAGGGGTACCTGACTACCCTTTACCCACTGCTGAGGGGAACCAGGGGTACCTGACTACCCCTACCCACTGCTGAGGGGAACCAGGGATACCTGACTACCCTTTACCCACTGCTGAGGGGAACCAGGAGTACCTGACTACCCCCTACCCTACCCTCTGCTGAGGGGAACCAGGAGTACCTGACTACCCCTACCCACTGCTGAGGGGAACCAGGGATACCTGACTACCCTTTACCCACTGCTGAGGGGAACCAGGGGTACATGACTACCCCTACTCTACCCTCTGCTGAGGGGAACCAGGGGTACCTGACTACCCCCTACCCTACCCACTGCTGAGGGGAACCAGGGGTACCTGACTACCCCTACCCTACCCTCTGCTGAGGGGAACCAGGGGTACCTGACTACCCCCTACCCTACCCTCTGCTGAGGGAAACAGGGGTACCTGACTTCCCCTACCCTACCCTCTGCTGAGGGGAACCAGGGTACCTGACTACCCCTACCCTACCCTCTGCTGATGGGAACCAGGGGAACCTGACTACCCCTACCCACTGCTGAGGGGAACCAGGAGTACCTGACTACCCCTACCCTACCCTCTGCTGAGGGAACCAGGAGTACCTGACTACCCCCTACCCACTGCTGAGGGGAACCAGGGATACCTGACTACCCTTTACCCACTGCTGAGGGGAACCAGGGGTACATGACTACCCCTACTCTACCCTCTGCTGAGGGGAACCAGGGGTACCTGACTACCCCCTACCCTACCCACTGCTGAGGGGAACCAGGGGTACCTGACTACCCCCTACCCTACCCTCTGCTGAGGGGAACCAGGGGTACCTGACTACCCCCTACCCTACCCTCTGCTGAGGGAAACAGGGGTACCTGACTTCCCCCTACCCTACCCTCTGCTGAGGGGAACCAGGGGTACCTGACTACCCCCTACCCTCTGCTGAGGGGATCCAGGGGTACCTGACTACCCCCTACCCTCTGCTGAGGGGAACCAGGGGTACCTGACTACCCCCTACCCTACCCTCTGCTGAGGGAAACCAGGGGTACCTGACTACCCCCTACCCTACCACTGCTGAGGGGATCCAGGGATACCTGACTACCCCCTACCCTACCCACTGCTGAGGGAAACCAGGGGTACCTGACTACCCCTTACCCACTGCTGAGGGGAACCAGGGATACCTGACTACCCTTTACCCACTGCTGAGGGGAACCACGGATACCTGACTACCCTTTACCCACTGCTGAGGGGATCCAGGGGTACCTGACTACCCCCTACCCTACCACTGCTGAGGGGATCCTGGGGTACCTGACTACCCCCTACCCACTGCTGAGGGGAACCAGGGGTACCTGACTACCCCCTACCCACTGCTGAGGGGAACCAGGGGTACCTGACTACCCCCTACCCTACCACTGCTGAGGGGATCCTGGGGTACCTGACTACCCCTTACCCTACCACTGCTGAGGGGATCCTGGGGTACCTGACTACCCCTTACCCTACCCACTGCTGAGGGGAACCAGGGGTACCTGACTACCCCTTACCCACTGCTGAGGGGAACCAGGGGAACCTGAATACCCCCAACCCTACCAGTGCTTAGGGAACCAGGGTACCTGACTACCCCCTACCCACTGCTGAGGGGAACCAGGGGTACCTGACTACCCACTACCCTACCCTCTGCTGATGGGAACAAGGGGTACCTGACTACCCCCTACCCACTGCTGAGGGGATCCAGGGGTACCTGACTACCCCCTACCCACTGCTGAGGGGAACCAGGGGTACCTGACTACCCTTTACCCACTGCTGAGGGGAACCAGGGATACCTGACTACCCTTTACCCACTGCTGAGGGGAACCAGGGGTACCTGACTACCCCCTACCCACTGCTGAGGGGAACCAGGGATACCTGACTACCCTTTACCCACTGCTGAGGGGAACCAGGGGTACCTGACTATCCCCTACCCTACCCTCTGCTGAGGGGAACCAGGGGTACCTGACTACCCCCTACCCACTGCTTAGGGGAACCAGGGACACCTGACTACCCTTTACCCACTGCTGAGGGGAACCAGGGGTACCTGACTACCCCCTACCCTACCCTCTGCTGAGGGGAACCAGGGGTACCTGACTACCCCCTACCCTACCCACTGCTGAGGGGAACCAGGGGTACCTGACTACCCCCTACCCTACCCTCTGCTGAGGGGAACCAGGGGTACCTGACTACCCCCTACCCTACCCTCTGCTGAGGGGAACCAGGGTACCTGACTTCCCCTACCCTACCTTCTGCTGAGGGGAACCAGGGGTACCTGACTACCCCTACCCTCTGCTGAGGGGATCCAGGGTACCTGACTACCCCCTACCCTCTGCTGAGGGGAACCAGGGGTACCTGACTTCCCCTACCCTACCCTCTGCTGAGGGGAACCAGGGGAACCTGACTACCCCCTACCCTCTGCTGAGGGGATCCAGGGGTACCTGACTACCCCCTACCCTCTGCTGAGGGGAACCAGGGGTACCTGACTACCCCTACCCTACCCTCTGCTGAGGGAAACCAGGGGTACCTGACTACCCCTACCCTACCACTGCTGAGGGGATCCAGGGATACCTGACTACCCCCTACCCTACCCACTGCTGAGGGGAACCAGGGGTACCTGACTACCCCTTACCCACTGCTGAGGGGAACCAGGGAACCTGACTACCCCTAACCCTACCAGTGCTGAGGGAACCAGGGGTACCTGACTACTCCCTACCCACTGCTGAGAGGTACCAGGGGTACCTGACTACCCCCTACCCTACTCTCTGCTGAGGGGAACAAGGGGTACCTGACTACCCCCTACCCTACCCTCTGCTGAGGGGAACCAGGGGTACCTGACTACCCCTACCCACTGCTGAGGGGAACCAGGGAGTACCTGACTACCCCTACCCTACCACTGCTGAGGGGATCCTGGGGTACCTGACTACCCCTTACCCTACCACTGCTGAGGGGATCCTGGGGTACCTGACTACCCCTTACCCTACCCACTGCTGAGGAGAACCAGGGGTACCTGACTACCCCTTACCCACTGCTGAGGGGAACCAGGGGAACCTGAATGCCCCCAACCCTACCCTCTGCTGATGGGAACAAGGGGTACCTGACTACCCCCTACCCTACCCTCTGCTGAGGGGATCCAGGGGTACCTGACTACCCCTACCCACTGCTGAGGGGAACCAGGGGTACCTGACTACCCTCTACCCACTGCTGAGGGGAACCAGGGGTACCTGACTACCCCTTACCCACTGCTGAGGGGAACCAGGGGTACCTGACTACCCCCTACCCACTGCTGAGGGGAACCAGGGATACCTGACTACCCTTTACCCACTGCTGAGGGGAACCAGGAGTACCTGACTACCCCTACCCTACCCTCTGCTGAGGGGAACCAGGGGTACCTGACTACCCCTACCCACTGCTGAGGGGAACCAGGGATACCTGACTACCCTTTACCCACTGCTGAGGGGAACCAGGGGTACATGACTACCCCCTACTCTACCCTCTGCTGAGGGGAACCAGGGGTACCTGACTACCCCCTACCCTACCCACTGCTGAGGGGAACCAGGGGTACCTGACTACCCCCTACCCTACCCTCTGCTGAGGGGAACCAGGGGTACCTGACTACCCCCTACCCTACCCTCTGCTGAGGGAAACAGGGGTACCTGACTTCCCCCTACCCTACCCTCTGCTGAGGGGAACCAGGGGTACCTGACTACCCCCTACCCTACCCTCTGCTGATGGGAACCAGGGGAACCTGACTACCCCCTACCCACTGCTGAGGGGAACCAGGAGTACCTGACTACCCCCTACCCTACCCTCTGCTGAGGGGAACCAGGGGTACCTGACTACCCCCTACCCACTGCTGAGGGGAACCAGGGATACCTGACTACCCTTTACCCACTGCTGAGGGGAACCAGGGGTACATGACTACCCCCTACTCTACCCTCTGCTGAGGGGAACCAGGGGTACCTGACTACCCCCTACCCTACCCACTGCTGAGGGGAACCAGGGGTACCTGACTACCCCCTACCCTACCCTCTGCTGAGGGGAACCAGGGGTACCTGACTACCCCCTACCCTACCCTCTGCTGAGGGAAACAGGGGTACCTGACTTCCCCCTACCCTACCCTCTGCTGAGGGGAACCAGGGGTACCTGACTACCCCCTACCCTCTGCTGAGGGGATCCAGGGGTACCTGACTACCCCCTACCCTCTGCTGAGGGGAACCAGGGGTACCTGACTACCCCCTACCCTACCCTCTGCTGAGGGAAACCAGGGGTACCTGACTACCCCCTACCCTACCACTGCTGAGGGGATCCAGGGATACCTGACTACCCCCTACCCTACCCACTGCTGAGGGAAACCAGGGGTACCTGACTACCCCTTACCCACTGCTGAGGGGAACCAGGGATACCTGACTACCCTTTACCCACTGCTGAGGGGAACCACGGATACCTGACTACCCTTTACCCACTGCTGAGGGGATCCAGGGGTACCTGACTACCCCTACCCTACCACTGCTGAGGGGATCCTGGGGTACCTGACTACCCCCTACCCACTGCTGAGGGGAACCAGGGTACCTGACTACCCCTACCCACTGCTGAGGGGAACCAGGGGTACCTGACTACCCCCTACCCTACCACTGCTGAGGGGATCCTGGGGTACCTGACTACCCCTTACCCTACCACTGCTGAGGGGATCCTGGGGTACCTGACTACCCCTTACCCTACCCACTGCTGAGGGGAACCAGGGGTACCTGACTACCCCTTACCCACTGCTGAGGGGAACCAGGGGAACCTGAATACCCCCAACCCTACCAGTGCTTAGGGAACCAGGGGTACCTGACTACCCTCTACCCACTGCTGAGGGGAACCAGGGGTACCTGACTACCCACTACCCTACCCTCTGCTGATGGGAACAAGGGGTACCTGACTACCCCTACCCACTGCTGAGGGGATCCAGGGGTACCTGACTACCCCCTACCCACTGCTGAGGGGAACCAGGGGTACCTGACTACCCTTTACCCACTGCTGAGGGGAACCAGGGATACCTGACTACCCTCTACCCACTGCTGAGGGGAACCAGGGGTACCTGACTACCCCCTACCCACTGCTGAGGGGAACCAGGGATACCTGACTACCCTTTACCCACTGCTGAGGGGAACCAGGGGTACCTGACTATCCCCTACCCTACCCTCTGCTGAGGGGAACCAGGGGTACCTGACTACCCCCTACCCACTGCTTAGGGGAACCAGGGACACCTGACTACCCTTTACCCACTGCTGAGGGGAACCAGGGGTACCTGACTACCCCCTACCCTACCCTCTGCTGAGGGGAACCAGGGGTACCTGACTACCCCCTACCCTACCCACTGCTGGAGGGGAACCAGGGGTACCTGACTACCCCCTACCCTACCCTCCTGCTGAGGGGAACCAGGGAGTACCTGACTACCCCCTACCCTACCCCTCTGCTGAGGGGAACCAGGGGACTACCTGACTATCCCTCTACCCTACCTTCTGCTGAGGGGAACCAGGGGTACCTGACTACCCCCTCTACCCTCTGCTGAGGGGATCCAGGGGTACCTGACTACCCCCTACCCTCTGCTGAGG
>NW_025752180.1:0-13228 GCF_021184085.1 Oncorhynchus gorbuscha | reverse complement strand
AAGAGAGAGAGAAAGAGACACAGAATGAGAGAGAGAACAAAGTGGAGAGAGAAAATGAGACAGGAGGAGAGAGAGAGAACAAAGTGAAGAGAGAAAGAGAGACAGAAGGAGAGAGAGAGAACAAAGTGAAGAGAGAAAGAGAGACAGAAGGAGAGAGAGAGAACAAAGTGGAGAGAGAAAAGGAGAGAGAACAAAGTGAAGAGAGAGAGAGAAAGAGAGTGAGCGAGAGAGAGAGCGAGAGGGAGGGAGAGATAGAGAACAAAGTGAAGAGAGAGAGAGCAAAGTGAAGGGAGAGAGAGAGAGAGAGAGAGAGAGAGAGAGAGAGAGAGAGAGAGAGAGAGAGAGAGAGAGAGAGAGAAGAGAGAGAGAGAGAGATAAAGAGAGAGAGAGAGAGAGAGAGAGAGAGAGAGAGAGAGAGAGAGAGAGAGAGAGAGAGAGAGAGAGAGAGAGAGAGAGAACAAACTGAAGAGAGAGAGAACAAACTGAAGAGAGAGAGAACAAACTGAAGAGAGACAGAGAGAGAGAGAGAGAGAGAGTGAACAAAGTGAAGAGAGAGAGAGAGAGAGAGAGAGAGGGAGAGAGAGAGAGAGAGAGAGAGTGAACAAAGTGAAGAGAGAGAGAGCAAAGTGAAGGGAGAGAGAGAACAAAGTGAAGAGAGAGAGAGAAGAGAGAGAGAACAAAGTGAAGAGAGAAAGAGAGACAGAAGGAGAGAGAGAGAACAAAGTGGAGAGAGAAAAGGAGAGAGAACAAAGTGAAGAGAGAGAGAGAAAGAGAGTGAGCGAGAGAGAGAGCGAGAGGGAGGGAGAGATAGAGAACAAAGTGAAGAGAGAGAGAGCAAAGTGAAGGGAGAGAGAGAGAGAGAGAGAGAGAGAGAGAGAGAGAGAGAGAGAGAACAAAGTGAAGAGAGAGAGAGAGAGATAAAGTGAAGAGAGAGAGAGAGAGATAAAGTGAAGAGAGAGAGAGAGAGAGAGAGAGAGAGAGAGAGAGAGAGAGAGAGAGAGAGAGAGAGAGAGAGAGAACAAACTGAAGAGAGAGAGAACAAACTGAAGAGAGAGAGAACAAACTGAAGAGAGACAGAGAGAGAGAGAGAGAGAGAGTGAACAAAGTGAAGAGAGAGAGAGAGAGAGAGAGAGAGAGAGAGAGAGAGAGAGAGTGAACAAAGTGAAGAGAGAGAGAACAAACTGAAGAGAGACAGAGAGAGAGAGAGAGAGAGAGTGAACAAAGTGAAGAGAGAGAGAGAGAGAGAGAGAGAGAGAGAGAGAGAGAGAGAGAGGAACAAAGTGAAGAGAGAGAGAGCAAATTAAAGGGAGAGAGAGAACAAAGTGAATAAAAAGGACAAGATTAGATTATTATTAGAGAGACATATTAGGAGAGAGAGAGAGAGAGAGATAGAGAGAGAGAGAGAGAGATTATTAGATTAGAGAGAAGATAACAAAGTAAGAGAGAGATAACAAAGTGAAGATTATATAGATATTATTAGATATTAGAGATAGAGATAGAGATAAAAGGAAGAGAGATAGATAGATAGATAGATAGATAGAGAGAGAGAGAGAGAGAGAGAGAGAACAAACTGAAGAGAGAGAGAACAAACTGAAGAGAGAGAGAACAAACTGAAGAGAGAGAGAACAAACTGAAGAGAGAGAGAACAAACTGAAGAGAGAGAGAGAGAGAGAGAGAGAGAGAGAGAGAGTGAACAAAGTGAAGAGAGAGAGAGAGAGAGAGAGAGTGAACAAACTGAAGAGAGAGAGAGAGAGAGAGAGAGAGAGAGAGAGAGAGAGAGAGAGAGAGAGAGTGAACAAAGTGAAGAGAGAGAGAGAGAGAACAAAGTGAAGAGAGAGAGAGAGAGAGAACAAAGTGAAGAGAGAGAGAGAGTGAACAAAGTGAAGAGAGAGAGAGAGTGAACAAAGTGAAGAGAGAGGGAGAACAAACTGGAGAGAACGAACTGAAGAGAGAGAGAGATAACAAAGTGAAGAGAGAAAGAGAAAACAAAGTGAAGAGAGAGAGAGAGAACAAAGTGAAGAGAGAGAGAGAGAGAGAGAGAGAGAGAGAGAGAGAGAGAGAGAGAGAACAAAGTGAAGAGAGAGAGAGAACAAAGTGAAGAGAGAGAGAGAGAACAAAGTGAAGAGAGAGAGAGAGAACAAATTGAAGAGAGAGAGAGAGAACAAAGTGAAGAGAGAGAGAGAAAAGTGAAGAGAGAGAGAGAGAGAGAGAGAGAGAGAGAGAGAGAGAGAGAGAGAGAGAGAGAGGGAGAACAAAGTGAAGAGAGAGGAGATATATTGAAGAGAGAGAGAGAGAGAGAGAGAGGGAGAACAAAGTGAAGAGAGAGAGAGAGAGAGAGAGAGAGAGAGAGAGAGAGAGAGAGAGAACAAAGAACAACTTTGTATGTTGTCTACCCCACTTGCTTTGGCAATGTTAACACATGTTTCCCATGCCAATAAAGCCCTTGAATTCACCTTAATTGGAATTGAATTGAGAGAGAGAGAGAGAGAGAGAGAGAGAGAGAGAGAGAGAGAGAGAGAGAGAGAGAGAGAGAGAGAGAGAGAGAGAGAGAGAGAGAGAACAAAGTGAAGAGAGAGAGTGAACAAAGTGGAGAGAGAGAGAGAGAGAGAACAAAGTGAAGAGAGAGAGAGAAAAGTGAAGAGAGAGAGAGAGAGAGAGAGAGAGAGAGAGAGAGGGAGAACAAAGTGAAGAGAGAGAGAGAAAAGTGAAGAGAGAGAGAGAGAGAGAGAGAGAGAGGGAGAACAAAGTGAAGAGAGAGAGAGAGAGAGAGAGAGAGAGAGAGAGAGAGAGAACAAAGAACAACTTTGTATGTTGTCTACCCCACTTGCTTTGGCAATGTTAACACATGTTTCCCATGCCAATAAAGCCCTTGAATTTAATTTAATTGAATTGAATTGAATTGAGAGAGAGAGAGAGAGAGAGAGAGAGAGAGAGAGAGAGAGAGAGAGAGAGAGAGAGAGAGAGAGAGAGAGAGAGAGAGAGAACAAAGAAGAGAGAGAGAGAGAGAGAGAGAGAGAGAACAAAGTGAAGAGAGAGAGAGAGAGAGAGAGAGAGAGAGAGAGAGAGAGAGAGAGAACAAAGTGAAGAGAGAGAGAGAGAGAAAGAGAGAGAGAGAGAGAGAAAAAGTGAAGAGAGAGATGAGAGAGAGAACAAAGTGAAGAGAGAGAGAGAGAGAGAGAGAGAGAGAGAGAGAGAGAGAGAGAGAGAGAACAAAGTGAAGACAGAGAGAGAACAAAGTGAAGAGAGAGAGAGAGAGAGAACAAAGTGAAGAGAGAGAGAGAACAAAGTGAAGAGAGAGAGAGAACAAAGTGGAGAGAGAGAGAGAACAAATTGGAGAGAGAGAGAGAACAAATTGGAGAGAGAGAGAGAACAAATTGGAGAGAGAGAGAGAGAGAGAGAGAGAGAGAGAGAGAGAGAGAGAGAGAGAGAGAGAGAGAGAGAGAGAGAGAACAAATTGGAGAGAGAGAGAGAACAAAGTGAAGAGAGAGAGAGAGAGAACAAAGTGAAGAGAGAGAGAGAGAACAAACTGGAGAGAGAGAGAGAACAAACTGGAGAGAGAGAGAGAGAACAAACTGGAGAGAGAGAGAGAGAACAAACTGAAGAGAGAGAGAGAGAACAAACTGGAGAGAGAGAGCGAGAGAACAAACTGGAGAGAGAGAGCGAGAGAACAAACTGGAGAGAGAGAGGGAGAACAAACTGGAGAGAGAGAGGGAGAACAAACTGGAGAGAGAGAGGGAGAACAAACTGGAGAGAGAGGGGGACAAACTGGAGAGAGAGGGCGACAAACTGGAGAGAGAGGGCGACAAACTGGAGAGAGAGGGGGACAAACTGGAGAGAGAGGGGGACAAACTGGAGAGAGAACAAACTGGAGAGAGAGAGAGAACAAACTGGAGAGAGAGAGAGAACAAACTGGAGAGAGAGGGGGACAAACTGGAGAGAGAGGGGGACAAACTGGAGAGAGAGAGAGGAGAGAACAAAGTGAAGAGAGAGAGGAGAGAACAAAGTGAAGAGAGAGAGGAGAGAACAAAGTGAAGAGAGAGAGAGAGAACAAAGTGAAGAGAGGGAGAGAGAGAGAGAGAGAACAAACTGGAGAGAGAGAGAGAGAACAAAGTGAAGAGAGAGAGAGAGAACAAAGTGAAGAGAGAGAGAGAGAGAGAGAGAGAGAGAGAGAGAGAACAAAGTGAAAAGAGAGAGAGAACAAAGTGAAAAGAGAGAGAGAACAAAGTGAAAAGAGAGAGAGAACAAAGTGAAGAGAGCGAGAGAGAGAGAACAAAGTGAAGAGAGCGAGAGAGAGAGAACAAAGTGAAAAGAGAGAGAGAGAGAACAAAGTGAAAAGAGAGAGAGAGAGAGAACAAAGTGAAAAGAGAGAGAGAGAGAGAACAAAGTGAAAAGAGAGAGAGAGAGAGAACAAAGTGAAAAGAGAGAGAGAGAACAAAGTGAAAAGAGAGAGAGAGAGAGAACAAAGTGAAAAGAGAGAGAGAGAGAGAACAAAGTGAAAAGAGAGAGAGAGAGAACAAAGTGAAAAGAGAGAGAGAGAGAGAACAAAGTGAAAAGAGAGAGAGAGAGAGAACAAAGTGAAAAGAGAGAGAGAACAAAGTGAAAAGAGAGAGAGAACAAAGTGAAAAGAGAGAGAGAACAAAGTGAAAAGAGAGAGAGAACAAAGTGAAAAGAGAGAGAGAACAAAGTGAAAAGAGAGAGAGAACAAAGTGAAAAGAGAGAGAGAACAAAGTGAAAAGAGAGAGAGAGAGAGAACAAAGTGAAAAGAGAGAGAGAGAACAAAGTGAAAAGAGAGAGAGAGAACAAAGTGAAAAGAGAGAGAGAGAACAAAGTGAAAAGAGAGAGAGAGAGAGAGAACAAAGTGAAAAGAGAGAGAGAGAGAGAGAACAAAGTGAAGAGAGAGAGAACAAAGTGAAGAGAGAGAGAGAGAGAGAACAAAGTGAAAAGAGAGAGAGAACAAAGTGAAAAGAGAGAGAGAGAGAGAACAAAGTGAAAAGAGAGAGAGAGAGAGAACAAAGTGAAAAGAGAGAGAGAGAGAGAGAACAAAGTGAAAAGAGAGAGAGAGAACAAAGTGAAAAGAGAGAGAGAGAACAAAGTGAAAAGAGAGAGAGAGAGGAGAGAACAAAGTGAAAAGAGAGAGAGAGAGGAGAGAACAAAGTGAAAAGAGAGAGAGAACAAAGTGAAAAGAGAGAGAGAACAAAGTGAAAAGAGAGAGAGAGAGAGAGAACAAAGTGAAAATAGAGAGAGAGAGAACAAAGTAAAAAGAGAGAGAGAGAGAGAACAAAGTGAAGAGAGAACAAAGTGAAGAGAGAGAGAGAGAGGAGAGAACAAAGTGAAAAGAGAGAGACAAAGTGGGAGAGATATTATTATATGACATAAACAAAGTGAAGATATAGATATAGGAGAGAACAAAGTGAAAAGAGATATAGATAGGAGAGAACAAAGTGAAAAGAGAGAGATAGATATATATATATATATATATATATATATAGAGAGAGAACAAAGTGAAGAGAGAGAGAGAGAGAACAAAGTGAAAAGAGAGAGGAGAGAACAAAGTGAAAAGAGAGAGAGAACAAAGTGAAAAGAGAGAAAGAGAAAGAGAGAACAAAGTGAAAATAGAGAAAGAGAAAGAGAGAACAAACTGAAGAGAGAGAGAGAGAGAGAGAGGAGAGAACAAACTGAAGAGAGAGAGAGAGAGAGAGAGAGAACAAACTGAAGAGAGAGAGAGCGAGAGAGAGAGAACAAAGTGAAGAGAGAGAGAGAGAGAGAACAAAGTGAAAAGAGAGAGAGAGAGAGAACAAAGTGAAAAGAGAGAGAGAGAGAGAACAAAGTGAAAAGAGAGAGAGAGAGAGAACAAAGTGAAAAGAGAGAGAGAGGAGAGAACAAAGTGAAAAGAGAGAGAGAGAACAAAGTGAAAAGAGAGAGAGAGAGAGAGAGAACAAAGAAAAGAGAGAGAGAGAGAACAAAGTGAAAAGAGAGAGAGAGAACAAGTGAAAAGAGAGAGAGAGAGAGAACAAAGAGAAAAGAGAGAGAGAGAACAAAGAAAAGAGAGAGAGAGAGAGAACAAAGTGAAAAGAGAGAGAGAGAGAACAAAGTGAAAAGAGAGAGAGAGAGAGAACAAAGTGAAAAGAGAGAGAGAAGAGAACAAAGTGAAAAGAGAGAGAGAGAGAGAACAAAGAAAAGAGAGAGAGAGAGAGAACAAAGTGAAAAGAGAGAGAGAGAGAGAACAAAGTGAAAAGAGAGAGAGAGAGAGAACAAAGTGAAGAGAGAGAGAGAGAGAGAACAAAGTGAAAAGAGAGAGAGAGAGAGAGAACAAAGTGAAAAGAGAGAGAGAGAGAGAACAAAGTGAAAAGAGAGAGAGAGAGAGAACAAAGTGAAAAGAGAGAGAGAGAGAGAACAAAGTGAAAAGAGAGAGAGAGAGAGACAAAGTGAGAGAGAGAGAGAGAGAGAGAGAGAGAGAGAGAACAAAGTGAAGAGAGAGAGAGAGAGAGAGAACAAAGTGAAAAGAGAGAGAGAGAACAAAGTGAAAAGAGAGAGAGAGAACAAAGTGAAAAGAGAGAGAGAGAGAACAAAGTGAAGAGAGAGAGAGAGAACAAAGTGAAGAGAGAGAGAGAGAACAAAGTGAAGAGAGAGAGAGAGAACAAAGTGAAGAGAGAGAGAGAACAAAGTGAAGAGAGAGAGAGAGAGAGAGAGAGAGAGAGAGAGAGAGAGAGAGAGAAGAGAGAGAGAGAGAGAGAACAAAGTAGAGAGAGAGAGAGAGAACAAAGTAGAGAGAGAGAGAGAGAACAAAGTGAAGAGAGAGAGAGAGAACAAAGTGAAGAGAGAGAGAGAGAACAAAGTGAAGAGAGAGAGAGAGAACAAAGTGAAGAGAGAGAGAGAGAGAGAGAGAGAGAGAGAGAGAGAGAGAGAGAGAGAGAGAGAGAACAAAGTGAAGAGAGAGAGAGAGAGAGAACAAAGTGAAGAGAGAGAGAGAGAACAAAGTGAAGAGAGAGAGAGAGAGAACAAAGTGAAGAGAGAGAGAGAGAACAAAGTGAAGAGAGCGAGAGAGAGAGAACAAAGTGAAAAGAGAGAGAGAGAGAACAAAGTGAAAAGAGAGAGAGAGAGAACAAAGTGAAAAGAGAGAGAGAGAGAACAAAGTGGAGAGAAAGAGAGAGAGAGAACAAAGTGAAAATAGAGAGAGAGAGAACAAAGTGAAAATAGAGAGAGAGAACAATGTGAAGAGAGAGAGAGAGAGGAGAGAACAAAGTGAAAAGAGAGAGAGAACAAAGTGGAGAGAGAGAGAGAGAGAGAACAAAGTGAAAAGAGAGAGAGAACAAAGTGAAAAGAGAGAGAGAACAAAGTGAAAAGAGAGAGAGAGAGAGAACAAAGTGAAAAGAGAGAGAGAACAAAGTGAAAAGAGAGAGAGAACAAAGTGAAAAGAGAGAGAGAACAAAGTGAAAAGAGAGAGAGAGAGAGAACAAAGTGAAAAGAGAGAGAGAGAACAAAGTGAAAAGAGAGAGAGAACAAAGTGAAAAGAGAGAGAGAGAACAAAGTGAAAAGAGAGAGAGAGAGAGAGAACAAAGTGAAAAGAGAGAGAGAGAACAAAGTGAAAAGAGAGAGAGAGAGGAGAGAACAAAGTGAAAAGAGAGAGAGAGAGGAGAGAACAAAGTGAAAAGAGAGAGAGAACAAAGTGAAAAGAGAGAGAGAACAAAGTGAAAAGAGAGAGAGAGAGAGAGAACAAAGTGAAAATAGAGAGAGAGAGAACAAAGTAAAAAGAGAGAGAGAGAGAGAACAAAGTGAAGAGAGAGAGAGAGAGGAGAGAACAAAGTGAAAAGAGAGAGAGAACAAAGTGGAGAGAGAGAGAGAGAGGAGAGAACAAAGTGAAGAGAGAGAGAGAGAGGAGAGAACAAAGTGAAAAGAGAGAGAGAACAAAGTGAAAAGAGAGAGAGAGAGGAGAGAACAAAGTGAAAAGAGAGAGAGAGAGAGAGAGAGAGAGAGAGAACAAAGTGAAAAGAGAGAGGAGAGAACAAAGTGAAAAGAGAGAGAGAACAAAGTGAAAAGAGAGAAAGAGAAAGAGAGAACAAAGTGAAAAGAGAGAAAGAGAAAGAGAGAACAAAGTGAAAATAGAGAGAGAGAAAGAGAAAGAGAGAACAAACTGAAGAGAGAGAGAGAGAAAGAGAAAGAGAGAACAAAGTGAAGAGAGAGAGAGAGAGAGAGAGGAGAGAACAAAGTGAAGAGAGAGAGAGAGAGAGAGGAGAGAACAAAGTGAAGAGAGAGAGAGAGAGAGAGAGAGAGAGAGAGAGAGAGAGAGAGAACAAAGTGAAGAGAGCGAGAGAGAGAGAACAAAGTGAAAAGAGAGAGAGAGAGAAACAAAGTGAAAAGAGAGGAGAGAGAACAAAGTGAAAAGAGAGAGAGAGAGAGAACAAAGTGAAAAGAGAGAGAGAGAGAGAACAAAGTGAAAAGAGAGAGAGAGAGAGAACAAAGTGAAAAGAGAGAGAGAGAGAGAACAAAGAAAAGAGAGAGAGAGACAAAGTGAAAAAGAGAGAGAGAGAGAGAACAAAAGTGAAAAGAGAGAGAGAGAGAGAACAAAGAAAAAGAGAGAGAGAGAGAACAAAGTGAAAAGAGAGAGAGAGAGAGAACAAAGTGAAAAGAGAGAGAGAGAGAACAAAGTGAAAAGAGAGAGAGAGAGAGAACAAAGTGAAAAGAGAGAGAGAGAGAGAACAAAGTGAAAAGAGAGAGAGAGAGAGAACAAAGTGAAAAGAGAGAGAGAGAGAGAACAAAGTGAAAAGAGAGAGAGAGAGAGAACAAAGTGAAAAGAGAGAGAGAGAGAGAACAAAGTGAAAAGAGAGAGAGAGAGAGAACAAAGTGAAAAGAGAGAGAGAGAGAGAACAAAGTGAAAAGAGAGAGAGAGAACAAAGTGAAAAGAGAGAGAGAGAACAAAGTGAAAAGAGAGAGAAGAGAACAAAGTGAAAAGAGAGAGAGAGAGAGAAAGAAGTGAAAAGAGAGAGAGAGAGAGAACAAAGTGAAAAGAGAGAGAGAGAGAGAAGAAAGAGAGAAGAGAGAGAGAGAGAACAAAGTGAAGAGAGAGAGAGAGAGAGAGAACAAAGTGAAAAGAGAGAGAGAGAGAGAACAAAGGTGAAAAGAGAGAGAGAGAAGAACAAAGTGAAAAGAGAGAGAGAGAGAGAACAAAGTGAAAAAGAGAGAGAGAGAACAAAGTGAAAGAGAGAGAGAGAGAGAGAGAGAGAGAGAGAGAAGAGAGAGAGAGAGAACAAAGTGAAGAGAGAGAGAGAGAACAAAGTGAAGAGAGAGAGAGAGAGAGAGAACAAAGTGAAAAGAGAGAGAGAGAGGAGAGAACAAAGTGAAAAGAGAGAGAGAGAGGAGAGAACAAAGTGAAAAGAGAGAGAGAGAGAACAAAGTGAAGAGAGAGAGAGAGAACAAAGTGAAGAGAGAGAGAGAGAACAAAGTGAAGAGAGAGAGGAGAGAGAGAGAGAGAGAGAGGAAAGAGAGAGAGAGAGAGAACAAAGTGAAGAGAGAGAGAGAGAAACAAAGTGAAGAGTGGAGAGAGAGAACAAAGTGAAGAGAGAGAGAGAGAACAAAGTGAAAGAGAGAGAGAGAACAAAGTGAAGAAGAGAGAGAGAGAGAGAGAGAGAGAGAGAGAGAGAGAGAGAGAGAGAGAGAGAGAACAAAGTAGAGAGAGAGAGAGAGAAACAAAAGTAGAGAGAGAGAGAGAGAACAAAGTAGAGAGAGAGAGAGAGAGCAAAGAGAGAGAGAGAGAACAAAGAGAGAGAGAGAGAGAACAAAGGAAGAGAGAGTGAAGAACAAAGTGAAGAGAGAGAGAAGAGAGAGAGAGAGAGAGAAAAGTGAAGAGAGAGAGAGAGAGAAACAAAGTGAAGAGAGCGAGAGAGAGAGAGAAGACAAAGTGAAAAGTGAAGAGAGAGAGAGAGAACAAAGTGAAGAGAGCGAGAGAGAGAGAACAAAGTGAAGAGAGCGAGAGAGAGAGAACAAAGTGAAAAGAGAGAGAGAGAGAACAAAGTGAAAAGAACAAAGAGAACAGAGGGAAGAGAGAGAGAGAGAACAAAGTGAAAAGAGAGAGAGAGAGAGAACAAAGTGAAAGAAAGAGAGAGAGAGAACAAAGTGAAAATAGAGAGAGAGAGAACAAAGTGAAAATAGAGAGAGAGAACAAAGTGAAGAGAGAGAGAGAGGAGAGAACAAAGTGAAAAGAGAGAGAGAATAAAGTGGAGAGAGAACAAAGTGAGGAGAGAACAAAGAAAAGAGAGAGAGAACAAAGTGAGGAGAGAACAAAGTGAAAAGTGAAAGAGAGAGAGAGACAGAGAGTGAAAGAGAGAGAGAGAGAACAAAGTGAAAGAGAGAGAGAGAGAGAGACAAAGTGAGAGAGAGAGAACAAAGTGAAGAGAGAGAGAGAGAGAGAACAAAGTGAAGAGAGCGAGAGAGAGAGAACAAAGTGAAGAGAGCGAGAGAGAGAACAAAGTGAAGAGAGCGAGAGAGAGAACAAAGTGAAGAGAGAGAGAGAGAGAGAACAAAGTGAAGAGAGCGAGAGAGAGAGAACAAAGTGAAGAGAGCGAGAGAGAGAGAACAAAGTGAAGAGAGCGAGAGAGAGAGAACAAAGTGAAGAGAGCGAGAGAGAGAGAACAAAGTGAAAAGAGAGAGAGAGAGAACAAAGTGAAAAGAGAGAGAGAGAGAGAACAAAGTGAAAAGAGAGAGAGAACAAAGTGAAAAGAGAGAGAGAGAGGAGAGAACAAAGTGAAAAGAGAGAGAGAACAAAGTGAAAGAGAGAGAGGAGAGAGAACAAAGTGAAAAGAGAGAGAGAACAAAGTGAAAAAAGAGAGAGAGGAGAGAAACAAAGTGAAAAGAGAGAGAGAACAAAGTGAAAAGAGAGAGAGACAAAGTGGAGAGAGAGAGAGAGAGAGAAAGTGAAGAGAGAGAGAGAGAGAGAGAGAGAGAGAACAAAGTGGAGAGAGAGAGAGAGAACAAAGAAAAGAGAGAGAGAGAGAACAAAGTGAAAAGAGAGAGAGAACAAAGTGAAAAGAGAGAGAGAACAAAGAAAAGAGAGAGAGAGAGAGAACAAAGAAAAGAGAGAGAGAGAGAGAACAAAGTGAAAAAAGAGAGAGAGAGAGAGAACAAAAGTGAAAAGAGAGAGAGAGAGAGAGAAAAGAGAAGAGAGAGAGAGAAAAGAGAGAGAGAGAACAAAGTGAAAAGAGAGAGAGAGAACAAAGTGAAAAGAGAGAGAGAGGAGAGAGAGAGAGAGAACAAAGTGAAGAGAGAGAGAGAGAAAAGTGAAAAGAGAGAGAGAGAACAAAGAAAAGAGAGAGAGACAAAGTGAAAGAGAGAGAGAAAAAGTGAAAAGAGAGAGAAACAAAGTGAAAAGAGAGAGAGAGAGAACAAAGTGAAAATAGAGAGAGAGAACAAAGTGAAAAGAGAGAGAGAGAGAACAAAGTGGATAGAGAGAGAGAACAAAGTGAAGAGAGAGAGAGAGAGGAGAGAACAAAGTGAAAATAGAGAGAGAGAGAACAAAGTGAAAATAGAACAAAGTGAAGAGAGAGAGAGAGAGGAGAGAACAAAGTGAAAAGAGAGAGAGAGAGGAGAGAACAAAGTGAAAAGAGAGAGAGAGAGGAGAGAACAAAGTGAAAAGAGAGAGAGAGGAGAGAACAAAGTGAAAAGAGAGAGAGAGAGGAGAGAACAAAGTGGAAAGAGAGAGAGAGAGGAGAGAACAAAGTGAAAAGAGAGAGAGAACAAAGTGGAGAGAGAGAGAGAGAGGAGAGAACAAAGTGAAAAGAGAGAGAGAACAAAGTGAAAAGAGAGAGAGAGAGAGAGAGAGCGAGAGAGAGAGAGAGAGAGAGAGAGAGAGAGAGAGAGAGAGAGAGAGAGAGAGAGAGAGAGAACAAAGTGAAGAGAGAGAGAGAGAGAACAAAGTGAAAAGAGAGAGAGAACAAAGTGAAAAGAGAGAGAGAGAGAGAACAAAGTGAAAAGAGAGAGAGAGAGAGAACAAAGTGAAAAGAGAGAGAGAGAACAAAGTGAAAAGAGAGAGAGAGGGAGAGAGAAAGTGAAAAGAGAGAGAGAGAGAGAGAGAGAACAAAGTGAAAATAGGGAGAGGGGGAGAGAGAGAACAAAGGAAAATAGAGAGAGAACAAAGTGAAGAGAGAGAGAGAGAGAGAGAAGAGAGAGTGAGAGAGAACAAAGAAGAGAGCAAAGAGAAAGAGAGCGAGAGAGAGAGAACAAAGTGAAGAGAGCGAGAAGAGAGAACAAAGTGAAAGAGCGAGAGAGAGAGAACAAAGGGAGAGAGAGAGAGAGAACAAAGTGAAAAGAGAGAGAGAGAGAGAAAAAGAAAAGAGAGAGAGAGAGAACAAAGTGAAAAGAGAGAGGAGAGAGAACAAAGAAGAGAGAGAGGGAGAGAACAAAGAAGAGAGAGAGAGAGAGAACAAATATGAAGGAGAGAGAGAGAGAGAGAGAACAAAGTGAAGAGAGAGAGAGAGAGAGAACAAAGTGAAGAGAGAGAGAGAGTGAAGAGAAAAGAGAGAGAGAGAACAAAGTGAAAAGAGAGAGGAGAGAACAAAGTGAAAAGAGAGAGAGAGAGAGAACAAAGAAAAGAGAGAGAGAGAGAGAACAAAGTGAAAAGAGAGAGAGAGAGAGAACAAAGTGAAAAGAGAGAGAGAGAGAGAACAAAGAAAAGAGAGAGAGAGAGAGAGAACAAAGTGAAAAGAGAGAGAGAGAGAGAACAAAGGAAAAGAGAGAGAGAGAGAGAACAAAGTGAAAGAGAGAGAGAGAGAGACAAAGTGAAGAGAGAGAGAGAACAAAGTGAAAGAGAGAGAGAGAACAAAGTGAAGAGAGAGAGAGAGAACAAAGAGAGAGAGAGAGAGAAAGAGAGAGAGAGAGAGAGAACAAAGTGAAAGAGAGAGAGAGAGAGAGAGAACAAAGTGAAAAGAGAGAGAGAGAGAACAAAGTGAAAGAGAGAGAGAGAGAGAGAGAGACAAAGTGAAAGAGAGAGAGAGAGAGAGAGAGAACAAAGTGAAGAGAGAGAGAGAGAGCAAAGTGAAAGAGAGAGAGAGAGAGAACAAAGTGAAGAGAGAGAGAGAGAGAGAGAAAAGAGAGAGAGAGAGAGAGAGAGAGAGAGAGAGAACAAAGTGAAGAGAGAGAGAGAGAGAACAAAGTGAAGAGAGAGAGAGAGCAAAGTGAGAGAGAGAGAGACAAAGTGAGAGAGAGAGAGAGAACAAAGTGAAAAGAGAGAGAGAACAAA
>NW_025752179.1:0-2500 GCF_021184085.1 Oncorhynchus gorbuscha | reverse complement strand
ACGGGAGAGAGAGAGTCAGAGAGAAACAGAGAGAAAGAGAAAAAATGCTGACTCTTTATTCCCTGTTCCTCAGTTCGTGAGAGAGAGAGGAGTGGTGCCAAGGGCATTATCTAATATAAAT
Source organism: Oncorhynchus gorbuscha (assembly GCF_021184085.1). Taxonomy (NCBI): domain Eukaryota; kingdom Metazoa; phylum Chordata; class Actinopteri; order Salmoniformes; family Salmonidae; genus Oncorhynchus; species Oncorhynchus gorbuscha. The sequence goes on along the minus strand of NW_025752179.1, from coordinate 2,379 downwards.
GTGTGTGTGTGTGTGTACACCATAGTATCCCCTTAGCCAAAACAAAGAGGGTGGGGGACAGAGAGGGGGTGTGGTGGTAACGTGCTGGGTGGAGCACACACACATCAGGGTTGAATGGCGGGATGTCATGTCTAAATCTGGCCTCTCTACGACCTCCGCTTGATGAATCATCACGCTCAGGGTGGGACAGACAGCACCTCTGTGTGGAGACAGACGGCACATCTCAGTATGGAGACAGACAGCACCTCTCAGTATGGAGACAGACAGCACATCTCAGTATGGGGACAGACAGCACATCTCAGTATGGAGACAGACAGCACCTCTCAGTATGGAGACAGACAGCACATCTCAGTATGGGGACAGACAGCACATCTCAGTATGGAGACAGACAGCACCTCTCAGTATGGAGACAGACAGCACCTCTGTGTGGAGACAGACAGCACATCTCAGTATGGAGACAGACAGCACCTCTCAGTATGGAGACAGACAGCACCTCTCAGTATGGAGACAGACAGCACCTCTGTGTGGAGACAGACAGCACATCTCAGTATGGAGACAGACAGCACATCTCAGTATGGGGACAGACAGCACATCTCAGTATGGAGACAGACAGCACATCTCAGGGTGGAGACAGACAGCACATCTCAGTATGGAGACAGACAGCACATCTCAGTATGGAGACAGACAGCACCTCTCAGTATGGAGACAGACAGCACATCTCAGTATGGAGACAGACAGCACATCTCAGTATGGAGACAGACAGCACCTCTCAGTATGGAGACAGACAGCACCTCTCAGTGTGGGGACAGACAGCACATCTCAGTATGGAGACAGACAGCACATCTCAGTATGGAGACAGACAGCACCTCTGTGTGGAAACAGACAGCACCTCTCAGTATGGAGACAGACAGCACCTCTCAGTATGGAGGACAGACAGCACATCTCAGTATGGAGACAGACAGCACCTCTCAGTATGGAGACAGACAGCACATCTCAGTGTGGGGACAGACAGCACATCTCAGGGTGGAGACAGACAGCACATTTCAGGGTGGGGACAGACAGCACATCTCAGGGTGGGGACAGACAGCCTTCTCAGTATGGAGGACAGACAGCACATCTCAATATGGAGGACAGACCGCCCATGACAATATGGAGGACAGACAGCCCACCTCAATATGGAGGACAGACAGCCATCTCAATATGGAGGACAGACAGCCATCTCAATATGGAGGACAGATCTCAGTAAGGAGGACAGACAGCCCATCTCAGTAGAGGACAGACAGCCATCTCAGTAGAGGACAGACACCCCATCTCAGTAGAGGACAGACAGCCATCTCAGTAGAGGACAGACACCCCATCTCAGTAGAGGACAGACACCCCATCTCAGTAGAGGACAGACAGCACATCTCAGTAGAGGACAGACAGCCCATCTCAGTAGAGAACAGACACCACATCTCAGTAGAGGACAGACAGCCCATCTCAGTAGAGGACAGACAGCCCATCTCAGTAGAGAACAGACACCACATCTCAGTAGAGGACAGACAGCCCATCTCAGTAGAGGACAGACAGCCCATCTCAGTAGAGGACAGACAGCCCATCTCAGTAGAGGACAGACACCCCATCTCAGTAGAGGACAGACAGCCATCTCAGTAGAGGACAGACACCCCATCTCAGTAGAGGACAGACAGCCCATCTCAGTAGAGGACAGACACCCCATCTCAGTAGAGGACAGACAGCCCATCTCAGTAGAGGACAGACACCCCATCTCAGTAGAGGACAGATAGCCCAGTTTTTAGTTTTTAACTGCAGCTGCAGATTTTTAAAACAGCCTAAAATAACGTTGCTTTAAATCACGAACGGTACTCTCTAGACTCTCTCTCTTTAAATCAGTGCACGAACGGTACTCTCTAGACTCTTTAAATCAGTGCACGATCGGTACTCTCTAGACTCTCTCTTTAAATCAGTGCACGAACGGTACTCTCTAGACTCTCTCTTTAAATCAGTGCACGAACGGTACTCTCTAGACTCTCTCTTTAAATCAGTGCACGAACGGTACTCTATAGACTCTCTCTTTAAATCAGTGCACGAACGGTACTCTATAGACTCTCTCTTTAAATCAGTGCACGAACGGTACTCTATAGACTCTCCCTTTAAATCAGTGCACGAACGGTACTCTATAGACTCTCCCTTTAAATCAGTGCACGAACGGTACTCTATAGACTCTTTTTAAATCAGTGCACGAACGGTACTCTCTAGACTCTCTCTTTAAATCAGTGCACGAACGGTACTCTCTAGACTCTCTCTTTAAATCAGTGCACGAACGGTACTCTCTAGACTCTCTCTTTAAATCAGTGCACGAACGGTACTCTATAGACTCTC
>NW_025752178.1:0-13229 GCF_021184085.1 Oncorhynchus gorbuscha | reverse complement strand
GGAGGAGAGCAACTGGGGAGAAAAATATGTAACTAAAAAAGGGGGCCTCTAAAGGGGAAATATGAATACTCTGATACTCTGATATTGTGATACTGTGATATTGTGATACTCTGATATTGTGATATTGTGATACTGTGGTATTGTGATACTCTGATATTGTGATATTGTGACACTGTGGTATTGTGATACTCTGATATTGTGATATTGTGACACTGTGGTATTTATTGTGAGAAGGAGGAGAGAAGAGCCAGGACTGCATAGACCAGGAGAAGAAAAGAGAGAGTAGGAGAGAGGAGGAGCAGGAGAGAGGAGTAGAGGGGAGCCAGGACGGCAAAGACCAGGAGAAGGAGAAGAAAAGAGAGAGGAGCAGGAGAGAGGACTAGAGGGGAGCCAGGACTGCATAGACCAGGAGAAGGAGAAGAAAGAGAGAGGAGTAGGAGAGAGGACTAGAGGGGAGCCAGGACTGCATAGACCAGGAGAAGGAGAAGAAAAGAGAGAGGAGGAGAGAGGAGGAGCAGGAGAGAGGAGTAGAGGGGAGCCAGGACGGCATGGGGACCAGATGGTGACTTTCCACATGATGACTGATCAATCCAGCCTGCTGGGACCCAGGTGCAGCTGGCGGGCACCGTCACCCCCCCGCCCCCAACCCATCCCTCTAACCATCTACAGGGCACTGCTAACACATGGGTACCACACCAATCATAACAGGGGCACCCTGAAGCACTGTGTGTGTGTGTGTGTGTGTGTGTGTGTGTGTGTGTGTGTGTGTGTGTGTGTGTGTGTGTGTGTGTGTGCGTGTGTGTGTGTGTGTGTGTGTGCGTGCGTGTGTGCGTGCGTGCGTGCGCGTGCGTGCGTGCGTCCGTCCGTCCTGCAGTGCCGTAGCTGATGACATCACAGTTTCCCCTCCGCTCCCACGAGAGATCACAACAACCAGCGTCTAAAAACACTTCCAGGACAACAGAAAGGTGTGGGCTACACTAAGGAAGTGACATCATAGCCAAGGATCTCCATAAAAAATATAACCGCGGTTCCACCAAAGACAAAATGTTTGAACTCACTGTTTGGATAAAAAGCGTACGTTCAGCGGTACATACAGTACATATATCGTTTTAAAACCCAGCATGTTGTTAATCATCATCCTTTCAGGACCCATTCAGTTGAAACTAAAGCTCTTGTCCTCCACCCTGAAACTAAAGCTCTTGTCCTCCACCCTGAAACTAAAGCTCTTGTCCTCCACCCTGAAACTAAAGCTCTTGTCCTCCACCCCTGAAACTAAAGCTCTTGTCCTCCACCCTGAAACTAAAGCCCTTGTTCTCCACCCCTGGAAACTAAAGGCTCTTGTTCTCCACCCCTGAAACTAAAGCTCTTGTTCCTCCACCCTGAAACTAAAGCCCTTGTTCTCCACCCTGAAACTAAAGCCCTTGTTCTCCACCCTGAAACTAAAGCCCTTGTTCTCCACCCTGGAAACTAAAGCTCTTGTTCTCACCCTGAAACTAAAGCTCTTGTCCTCACCCTGAACTAAAACTCTTGTCCTCCACCCCTGAAACCTAGCTCTTGTCCTCCACCCTAAAACTAAAGCCCCTTGTTCTCCACCCCTGAAACTAAGCCCTTGTTCTCCACCCTGAAACTAAAGCTCTTGTTCTCCACCCAGAAATCAGCTCTTGTCCTCCACCCTGAAACTAAAGCTCTTGTCCTCCACCCTGAAACTAAAGCCCTTGTTCTCCACCCTGAAACTAAAGCCCTTGTCCTCCACCCTGAAACTAAAGCTCTTGTCCTCCACCCTGAAACTAAAGCCCTTGTCCTCCACCCTGAAACTAAAGCTCTTGTCCTCCACCCTGAAACTAAAGCTCTTGTCCTCCACCCTGAAACTAAAGCTCTTGTTCTCCACCCTGAAACTAAAGCCCTTGTTCTCCACCCCTGAAACTAAAGCTCTTGTCCTCCACCCTGAAACTAAAGCTCTTGTCCTCCACCCTGAAACTAAAGCTCTTGTCCTCCACCCTGAAACTAAAGCTCTTGTCCTCCACCCTGAAACTAAAGCTCTTGTCCTCCACCCTGAAACTAAAGCTCTTGTCCTCCACCCTGAAACTAAAGCTCTTGTCCTCCACCCTGAAACTAAAGCTCTTGTCCTCCACCCTGAAACTAAAGCTCTTGTCCTCCACCCTGAAACTAAAGCTCTTGTTCTCCACCCTGAAACTAAAGCTCTTGTCCTCCACCCTGAAACTAAAGCTCTTGTTCTCCACCCTGAAACTAAAGCTCTTGTCCTCCACCCTGAAACTAAAGCTCTTGTCCTCCACCCTGAAACTAAAGCCCTTGTTCTCCACCCTGAAACTAAAGCTCTTGTCCTCCACCCTGAAACTAAAGCTCTTGTCCTCCACCCTGAAACTAAAGCTCTTGTTCTCACCCTGAAACTAGAGCTCTTCCACCCTGAAATTATATATATAGGGAATAGGGCGCTATGTGCCCTGATCAAGAAATGCAATATATAGGGAATAGGGTGCTATGTGCCCTGATCAAGTAGTTAATAGGGAATAGGAACCACAAACCAGAGTAGGCAATAATGCTATAGGGGCGGCAGCGTAGCCTAGTGGTTAGAGCGTTGGACTAGTAACCGGAAGGTTGCGAGTTCAAGCCCCGAGCTGACAAGGTACAAATCTGTCGTTCTGCCCCTGAACAGGCAGTTAACCCACTGTTCCCAGGCCGTCATTGAAAATAAGAATATGTTCTTAACTGACTGCCTGGTTAAATAAAGGTAAAAATTAAATAGACAGGCTTAATGTACCTTGAATGGAACAGTGTTTATGCCCTGGACCAGAGCTACAGTGGACCTCGTGCTGCATGTAATGCCCTGGACCAGAACTACAGTGGACCTTGTGCTGCATGTAATGCCCTGGACCAGAACTACAGTGGACCTTGTGCTGCATGTAATGCCCTGGACCAGAACTACAGTGGACCTTGTGCTGCATGTAATGCCCTGGACCAGAACTACAGTGGACCTTGTGCTGCATGTTATGTTTGTGCTGTTCTGTGAAGGGAGTAGCGGTGTACGAGATCTTCAGTTTCTTGGCAATTTTAGCCTTAATTTCTCAGAACAAGAATAGACTGACAAGTTTCAGAAGAAAGTTATTTGTGCCATTTTGAGCCTGTAATCGAACCCACAAATGCTGATGCTCCAGATACTGAACTAGCCTAATGAAGGCCAGTTTTATTGCTTCTTTAATCAGAACAACAGTTTTCAGCTGTGCTAACATAATTTCAAAAGGGTTTTCTAATGATCAATTAGCCTTTTAAAATGATAAACTTGGATTAGCTAACACAGCGTGCCATTGGAACACAGGAATGATGGTTGCTGATAATGGGCCTCTGTACGTCTATGTAGATATTCCATTAAAAATCTGCCGTTTCCAGTTACAATAGTCATTTACAACATTAACAATGTCTACACTGTATTTATGATCAATTTGATGTTTTTTTATGGACAAAAAAAGTGATTTTCTTTCAAAAACAAGGACATTTCTCATTTCTAAGTGACCCCAATCTGACTTTGTCTGTAGTCAGATGTTAACAGAATGTAATGTAATGTATTTAACACAAAAACTATGTTTCAAGTGAGAATTAGGCAGGTTTGATGCAGAAATAGAAAGGAAATTCTTGACTACTTTTTTGAAAATAAAGTAGTGTGTTGTTCCAGTTGTTAGCTACACCGCTACATGGTAAAACAGTAGTGTGTAGTTCCAGTAGTTAGCTACACTGCTACATGGTAACACAGTAGTGTGTAGTTCCAGTAGTTAGCTACACTGCTACATGGTAACACAGTAGTGTGTAGTTCCAGTAGTTAGCTACACCGCACCATGGTAAAACAGTTATTAATTACTGAAAACACTACCAAGATTGGAATTTAATTCAACTTTCACCAATCTACTGCAAAATGTAGGTCAGTTACTAGTAGTTTAGTTACTGAAAGTAGTTCTGGCTTCTACAGTGGCTTTTACAGTAGGTCAACCTGCTTGCTAGCCTGGGCTAACATACAGACAGTACCCACAGGACACAAACTGGTTGAATCAACATTGTTTCCATGTCATTTAAAAAAAATGTGATGACGTTGAATTAACATGGAAAATTGGATTTACAAAAAGCCATCAACGTAAAAATAATTTGTGCAATTTTTTTTCCTCCCAATTTATTTAAATTCCAATTTATTTCACCCAATTTAACCTAATCCAATTACACGGCTCATGTTTTTTTGTTGATTTCGAGTTGAATTCACTTTAGTTGACAACTCAATCAACTTTAAATAAAAACTAAGAGCCAACGAGATTAGAGATCACAGGAAAACCACTTGGATGGGTGGCATTTACTCAGTGCTTTAGCACCCAATCCAGACAGCAACTATATGAATAACCTTACTCCAGACAGCCTTAGTGAGGAGGAACTTACCCAGCCGCACGTGCCTAGAAGTTAAGAACTCACGCCAGGCTTGTCTGATTTGGGAATATGGGTCAGACAGTCAGGGAGGGAGAGAAGGGAAGACACTAATGTACAAGAGGTGTTTTTTTAGAGTGTGTTTAGTTAGGAGTGTGTTTATGTACCAGTATTGCTTCCGTTCCTCTCCTCGCCCCTACCTGGGCTCAAACCAGGGACCCTCTGCACACATTGAAAACAGCCACCCTCGAAGTATAGTTATCCATCGCTCCAGAAAAGCCACGGCCCTTGCAGAGCAAGGGGAACAATTACCTCAAGGTCTCAGAGCGAGTGATGTCACCGAATGAAACGCTATTAGCACGCACCACCGCTAACGAGCTAGCCATTTCATATCGGTTATATTTAGTTAGGAGTGTATTTAGTTAGAAGTGTGTTAAGTTAGACGTGTGTTTAGTTAGAAGTGTGTTAAGTTTGGTGTATTCAGTTTGGTGTGTTCAGTTGGGTGTGTTTAGTTGGGTGTGTTCAGTTGGGGTGTGTTTTGATAGGGTGTGTTTAGTTAGGAGTGTGTTTAGTTAGGAGTGTGTTTAGTTGGGGTGTGTTTTGTTTTGGGTGTGTTTAGTTGGGGTGTGTTTAGTTAGGAGTGTGTTTTGTTAGGGTGTGTTTAGTTAGGAGTGTGTTTAGTTAGGGGTGTGTTTAATTGGGTGTGTTCAGTTGGGTGTGTTTAGTTGGGTTGTGTTTCGTTAGGAGTGTGTTTAGTTAGGAGTGTGTTTTGTTAGGGTGTGTTTAGTTAGGAGTGTGTTTAGTTGGGGTGTGTTTAGTTGGGGTGTGTTTAGTTGGGGTGTGTTTTGTTGGGGTGTGTTTACTTGCGGTGTGTTTAGTTGGGGTGTGTTTAGTTGGGGTGTGTTTAGTTGGGGTGTGTTTAGTTTGGGGGTGTTTACTTGCAGTGCGTTTAGTTGGGGTGTGTTTCGTTTGGGTGTGTTTACTTGCAGTGTGTTTAGTTGGGTTGTGTTTGGTTAGAGTGTGATTAGTTAGGGGGGGGGGTGTTTAGTTGGGGGGTGTTTGGTTAGGAGTGTGTTTAGTTAGGGGGTGTTTGGTTAGGTTTGTCTTTAGTTAGAAGTGTGTTTAGTTAGGAGTGTGTTTAGTTAGAAGTGTGTTTAGTTAGAAGTGTGTTAAGTTAGACGTGTGTTTAGTTAGAAGTGTGTTAAGTTAGAAGTGTGTTTAGTTAGAAGTGTGTTAAGTTAGACGTGTGTTTAGTTACAAGTGTGTTAAGTTAGACGTGTTCAGTTGGGTGTGTTTAGTTAGGAGTGTGTTTAGTTGGGTGTGTTTAGTTGGGTTGTGTTTGGTTAGGAGTGTGTTTAGTTGGGGTGTGTTTAGTTGGGGTGTGTTTTGATAGGGTGTGTTTAGTTAGGAGTGTGTTTAGTTGGGGTGTGTTTTGTTAGGGTGTGTTTAGTTAGGAGTGTGTTTAGTTGGGTGTGTTTAGTTGGGTGTGTTTAGTTGGGTTGTGTTTGGTTAGGAGTGTGTTTAGTTGGGGTGTGTTTAGTTGGGGTGTGTTTTGTTAGGGTGTGTTTAGTTAGGAGTGTGTTTAGTTGGGGTGTGTTTAGTTAGGAGTGTGTTTTGTTAGGGTGTGTTTAGTTAGGAGTGTGTTTAGTTAGGGGTGTGTTTAATTGGGTGTGTTCAGTTGGGTGTGTTTAGTTGGGGTGTGTTTTGTTAGGGTGTGTTTAGTTAGGAGTGTGTTTAGTTAGGAGTGTGTTTGGTTAGGGGTGTGTTTAGTTGGGGTGTGTTTGTTTAGGAGTGTGATTAGTTGGGGTGTGTTTGGTTAGAGTTAGGAGTGTGTTTAGTTTGGGTGTGTTTGGTTAGAGTTAGGGTGTGTTTAGTTGGGGTGTGTTTAGTTGGGGTGTGTTTAGTTGGGGTGTGTTTAGTTGGGGTGTGTTTAGTTAGGGTGTGTGTTTAGTTGGGGTGTGTTTAGTTGGGGTGTGTTTGGTTAGAGTTAGGAGTGTGTTTAGTTGGGGTGTGTTTGGTTAGAGTTAGGAGTGTGTTTAGTTGGGGTGTGTTTAGTTAGGAGTGTGTTTAGTTGGGGTGTGTTTGGTTAGAGTTAGGAGGAGTGTGTTTAGTTGGGGTGTGATTAGTTGGGGTGTGTTTGGTTAGAGTTAGGAGTGTGTTTAGTTGGGGTGTGTTTGGTTAGAGTTAGGAGTGTGTTTAGTTGGGGTGTGTTTGGTTAGAGTTAGGAGTGTGTTTAGTTGGGGTGTGTTTAGTTAGGAGTGTGTTTAGTTGGGGTGTGTTTAGTTGGGGTGTGTTTAGTTGGGGTGAGTTTGGTTAGAGTTAGGAGTGTGTTTAGTTGGGGTGTGTTTAGTTGGGGTGTGTTTAGTTGGGGTGTGTTTGGTTAGAGATAGGAGTGTGTTTATTTGGGGTGTGTTTGGTTAGAGTTAGGAGTGTGTTTAGTTGGGGTGTGATTAGTTGGGGTGTGTTTGGTTAGAGTTAGGAGTGTGTTTAGTTGGGGTGTGTTTGGTTAGAGTTAGGAGTGTGTTTAGTTGGGGTGTGTTTGGTTAGAGTTAGGAGTGTGTTTAGTTGGGGTGTGTTTGGTTAGAGTTAGGAGTGTGTTTAGTTGGGGTGTGTTTAGTTAGGAATGTGTTTAGTTGGGGTGTGTTTAGTTAGGAGTGTGTTTAGTTGGGGTGTGTTTAGTTAGGAGTGTGTTTAGTTGGGGTGTGTTTAGTTAGGAGTGTTTTTAGTTGGGTTGTGTTTGGTTAGGAGTGTGTTTAGTTGGGGTGTGTTTGGTTAGAGTTAGGAGTGTGTTTAGTTGGGGTGTGTTTGTTTAGAGTTAGGAGTGTGTTTGGTTAGGAGTGTGTTTGGTTAGGAGTGTGTTTGGTTAGGAGTGTGTTTAGTTAGGAGTGTGTTTAGTTCGGGTGTGTTTGTTTAGAGTTAGGAGTGTGTTTGGTTAGGAGTGTGTTTGGTTAGGAGTGTGTTTAGTTAGGAGTGTGTTTAGTTGGGGTGTGTTTGGTTAGAGTTAGGAGTGTGTTTAGTTGGGGTGTGTTTAGTTAGGAGTGTGTTTAGTTGGGGTGAGTTTGGTTAGAGTTAGGAGTGTGTTTAGTTGGGGTGTGATTAGTTGGGGTGTGTTTGGTTAGAGTTAGGAGTGTGTTTAGTTGGGGTGTGTTTAGTTGGGGTGTGTTTGGTTAGAGTTAGGAGTGTGTTTAGTTGGGGTGTGTTTGGTTAGAGTTGGGAGTGTGTTTAGTTGGGGTGTGTTTAGTTAGGAGTGTGTTTAGTTGGGTTGTGTTTGGTTAGGAGTGTGTTTAGTTGGGGTTTGATTAGTTGGGGTGTGTTTGGTTAGAGTTAGGAGTGTGTTTAGTTGGGTTGTGTTTGGTTAGGAGTGTGTTTAGTTAGGAGTGTGTTTGGTTAGGAGTGTGTTTAGTTAGGAGTGTGTTTAGTTGGGTTGTGTTTGGTTAGAGTTAGGAGTGTGTTTAGTTGGGGTGTGTTTGGTTAGAGTTAGGAGTGTGTTTAGTTGGGGTGTGTTTGGTTAGAGTTAGGAGTGTGTTTAGTTGGGGTGTGTTTAGTTGGGGTGTGTTTAGTTGGGGTGTGTTTAGTTGGGGTGTGTTTGGTTAGAGTTAGGAGTGTGTTTAGTTGGGGTGTGTTTGGTTAGAGTTAGGAGTGTGTTTAGTTGGGGTGTGTTTGTTTAGAGTTAGGAGTGTGTGGTTAGGAGTGTGTTTGGTTAGGAGTGTGTTTGGTTAGGAGTGTGTTTGGTTAGGAGTGTGTTTAGTTAGGAGTGTGTTTAGTTAGGAGTGTGTTTAGTTGGGTTGTGTTTGGTTAGAGTTAGGAGTGTGTTTAGTTGGGGTGTGTTTGTTTAGAGTTAGGAGTGTGTTTGGTTAGGAGTGTGTTTAGTTAGGGGTGTGTTTAGTTAGGGGTGTGTTTAGTAGGGGTGTGTTTAGTTGGGGTGTGTTTGGTTAGAGTTAGGAGTGTGTTTAGTTGGGGTGTGTTTAGTTGGGGTGTGTTTAGTTAGGGGTGTGTTTAGTTGGGGTGTGTTTAGTTGGGGTGTGTTTGGTTAGAGTTAGGAGTGTGTTTAGTTGGGGTGTGTTTGGTTAGAGTTAGGAGTGTGTTTAGTTGGGGTGTGTTTAGTTAGGAGTGTGTTTAGTTGGGGTGTGTTTGGTTAGAGTTAGGAGGAGTGTGTTTAGTTGGGGTGTGATTAGTTGGGGTGTGTTTGGTTAGAGTTAGGAGTGTGTTTAGTTGGGGTGTGTTTGGTTAGAGTTAGGAGTGTGTTTAGTTGGGGTGTGTTTGGTTAGAGTTAGGAGTGTGTTTAGTTGGGGTGTGTTTAGTTAGGAGTGTGTTTAGTTGGGGTGTGTTTAGTTGGGGTGTGTTTAGTTGGGGTGAGTTTGGTTAGAGTTAGGAGTGTGTTTAGTTGGGGTGTGTTTAGTTAGGGTGTGTTTAGTTGGGGTGTGTTTGGTTAGAGATAGGAGTGTGTTTATTTGGGGTGTGTTTGGTTAGAGTTAGGAGTGTGTTTAGTTGGGGTGTGATTAGTTGGGGTGTGTTTGGTTAGAGTTAGGAGTGTGTTTAGTTGGGGTGTGTTTGGTTAGAGTTAGGAGTGTGTTTAGTTGGGGTGTGTTTGGTTAGAGTTAGGAGTGTGTTTAGTTGGGGTGTGTTTGGTTAGAGTTAGGAGTGTGTTTAGTTGGGGTGTGTTTAGTTAGGAATGTGTTTAGTTGGGGTGTGTTTAGTTAGGAGTGTGTTTAGTTGGGGTGTGTTTAGTTAGGAGTGTGTTTAGTTGGGGTGTGTTTAGTTAGGAGTGTTTTTAGTTGGGTTGTGTTTGGTTAGGAGTGTGTTTAGTTGGGGTGTGTTTGGTTAGAGTTAGGAGTGTGTTTAGTTGGGGTGTGTTTGTTTAGAGTTAGGAGTGTGTTTGGTTAGGAGTGTGTTTGGTTAGGAGTGTGTTTAGTTAGGAGTGTGTTTAGTTCGGGTGTGTTTGTTTAGAGTTAGGAGTGTGTTTGGTTAGGAGTGTGTTTGGTTAGGAGTGTGTTTAGTTAGGAGTGTGTTTAGTTGGGGTGTGTTTGGTTAGAGTTAGGAGTGTGTTTAGTTGGGGTGTGTTTAGTTAGGAGTGTGTTTAGTTGGGGTGAGTTTGGTTAGAGTTAGGAGTGTGTTTAGTTGGGGTGTGATTAGTTGGGGTGTGTTTGGTTAGAGTTAGGAGTGTGTTTAGTTGGGGTGTGTTTAGTTGGGGTGTGTTTGGTTAGAGTTAGGAGTGTGTTTAGTTGGGGTGTGTTTGGTTAGAGTTGGGAGTGTGTTTAGTTGGGGTGTGTTTAGTTAGGAGTGTGTTTAGTTGGGTTGTGTTTGGTTAGGAGTGTGTTTAGTTGGGGTTTGATTAGTTGGGGTGTGTTTGGTTAGAGTTAGGAGTGTGTTTAGTTGGGGTGTGTTTGGTTAGAGTTAGGAGTGTGTTTAGTTGGGGTGTGTTTAGTTAGGAGTGTGTTTAGTTGGGGTGTGTTTAGTTGGGGTGTGTTTAGTTGGGGTGAGTTTGGTTAGAGTTAGGAGTGTGTTTAGTTGGGGTGTGTTTAGTTGGGGTGTGTTTAGTTGGGGTGTGTTTGGTTAGAGATAGGAGTGTGTTTATTTGGGGTGTGTTTGGTTAGAGTTAGGAGTGTGTTTAGTTGGGGTGTGATTAGTTGGGGTGTGTTTGGTTAGAGTTAGGAGTGTGTTTAGTTGGGGTGTGTTTGGTTAGAGTTAGGAGTGTGTTTAGTTGGGGTGTGTTTGGTTAGAGTTAGGAGTGTGTTTAGTTGGGGTGTGTTTGGTTAGAGTTAGGAGTGTGTTTAGTTGGGGTGTGTTTAGTTAGGAGTGTGTTTAGTTAGGGTGTGTTTAGTTAGGAGTGTGTTTAGTTGGGGTGTGTTTAGTTAGGAGTGTGTTTAGTTGGGGTGTGTTTAGTTAGGAGTGTGTTTAGTTGGGTTGTGTTTGGTTAGGAGTGTGTTTAGTTGGGGTGTGTTTGGTTAGAGTTAGGAGTGTGTTTAGTTGGGGTGTGTTTGTGTTTAGAGTTAGGAGTGTGTTTGGTTAGGAGTGTGTTTAGTTAGGAGTGTGTTTAGTTCGGGTGTGTTTGTTTAGAGTTAGGAGTGTGTTTGGTTAGGAGTGTGTTTGGTTAGGAGTGTGTTTAGTTAGGAGTGTGTTTAGTTGGGGTGTGTTTGGTTAGAGTTAGGAGTGTGTTTAGTTGGGGTGTGTTTAGTTGGGGTGTGTTTGGTTAGAGTTAGGAGTGTGTTTAGTTGGGGTGTGTTTGGTTAGAGTTAGGAGTGTGTTTAGTTGGGGTGTGTTTAGTTAGGAGTGTGTTTAGTTGGGGTGTGTTTGGTTAGAGTTAGAGGAGTGTGTTTAGTTGGGGTGTGTTTAGTTGGGTGTGTTTGGTTAGAGTTAGGAGTGTGTTTAGTTGGGGTGTGTTTGGTTAGAGTTAGGAGTGTGTTTAGTTGGGGTGTGTTTGGTTAGAGTTAGGAGTGTGTTTAGTTGGGGTGTGTTTAGTTAGGAGTGTGTTTAGTTGGGGTGTGTTTAGTTGGGGTGTGTTTAGTTAGGGGTGTGTTTGGTTAGAGTTAGGAGTGTGTTTAGTTGGGGTGTGTTTAGTTGGGGTGTGTTTAGTTGGGGTGTGTTTGGTTAGAGTTAGGAGTGTGTTTAGTTGGGGTGTGTTTGGTTAGAGTTAGGAGTGTGTTTAGTTGGGGTGTGTTTGGTTAGAGTTAGGAGTGTGTTTAGTTGGGGTGTGTTTGGTTAGAGTTAGGAGTGTGTTTAGTTGGGGTGTGTTTGGTTAGAGTTAGGAGTGTGTTTAGTTGGGGTGTGTTTAGTTAGGAGTGTGTTTAGTTGGGGTGTGTTTAGTTAGGAGTGTGTTTAGTTGGGGTGTGTTTAGTTAGGAGTGTGTTTAGTTGGGGTGTGTTTAGTTAGGAGTGTGTTTAGTTGGGTGTGTGTTTGGTTAGGAGTGTGTTTAGTTGGGGTGTGTTTGGTTAGAGTTAGGAGTGTGTTTAGTTGGGGTGTGTTTGTTTAGAGTTAGAGTGTGTTTGGTTAGGGGTGTGTTTGGTTAGGAGTGTGTTTAGTTAGGAGTGTGTTTAGTTGGGGTGTGTTTGTTTAGAGTTAGGAGTGTGTTTAGTTGGGGTGTGTTTAGTTGGGGTGTGTTTGGTTAGAGTTAGGAGTGTGTTTAGTTGGGGTGTGTTTGGTTAGAGTTAGGAGTGTGTTTAGTTGGGGTGTGTTTAGTTAGGAGTGTGTTTAGTTGGGGTGTGTTTGGTTAGAGTTAGGAGGAGTGTGTTTAGTTGGGGTGTGATTAGTTGGGGTGTGTTTGGTTAGAGTTAGGAGTGTGTTTAGTTGGGGTGTGTTTGGTTAGAGTTAGGAGTGTGTTTAGTTGGGGTGTGTTTGGTTAGAGTTAGGAGTGTGTTTAGTTGGGGTGTGTTTAGTTAGGAGTGTGTTTAGTTGGGGTGTGTTTAGTTGGGGTGTGTTTAGTTGGGGTGTGTTTGGTTAGAGTTAGGAGTGTGTTTAGTTGGGGTGTGTTTAGAGTTAGGGTGTGTTTAGTTGGGGTGTGTTTGGTTAGAGATAGGAGTGTGTTTATTTGGGGTGTGTTTGGTTAGAGTTAGAGTGTGTTTAGTTGGGGTGTGATTAGTTGGGGTGTGTTTGGTTAGAGTTAGGAGTGTGTTTAGTTGGGGTGTGTTTGGTTAGAGTTAGGAGTGTGTTTAGTTGGGGTGTGTTTGGTTAGAGTTAGGAGTGTGTTTAGTTGGGGTGTGTTTGGTTAGAGTTAGGAGTGTGTTTAGTTGGGGTGTGTTTAGTTAGGAGTGTGTTTAGTTGGGGTGTGTTTAGTTAGGAGTGTGTTTAGTTGGGGTGTGTTTAGTTAGGAGTGTGTTTAGTTGGGGTGTGTTTAGTTAGGAGTGTTTTTAGTTGGGTTGTGTTTGGTTAGGAGTGTGTTTAGTTGGGGTGTGTTTGGTTAGAGTTAGGAGTGTGTTTAGTTGGGGTGTGTTTGTTTAGAGTTAGGAGTGTGTTTGGTTAGGAGTGTGTTTGGTTAGGAGTGTGTTTAGTTAGGAGTGTGTTTAGTTGGGGTGTGTTTGTTTAGAGTTAGGAGTGTGTTTGGTTAGGAGTGTGTTTGGTTAGGAGTGTGTTTAGTTAGGAGTGTGTTTAGTTGGGGTGTGTTTGGTTAGAGTTAGGAGTGTGTTTAGTTAGGGTGTGTTTAGTTAGGAGTGTGTTTAGTTGGGGTGAGTTTGGTTAGAGTTAGGAGTGTGTTTAGTTGGGGTGTGATTAGTTGGGGTGTGTTTGGTTAGAGTTAGGAGTGTGTTTAGTTGGGGTGTGTTTAGTTGGGGTGTGTTTGGTTAGAGTTAGGAGTGTGTTTAGTTGGGGTGTGTTTGGTTAGAGTTGGGAGTGTGTTTAGTTGGGGTGTGTTTGGTTAGGAGTGTGTTTAGTTGAGGTTGTGTTTGGTTAGGAGTGTGTTTAGTTGGGGTGTGATTAGTTGGGGTGTGTTTGGTTAGAGTTAGGAGTGTGTTTAGTTGGGGTGTGTTTGGTTAGAGTTAGGAGTGTGTTTAGTTGGGTTGTGTGTTTGGTTAGGAGTGTGTTTAGTTAGGAGGTGTGTTTGGTTAGGAGTGTGTTTAGTTAGAGTGTGTTTAGTTGGGTTGTGTTTGGTTAGAGTTAGGAGTGTGTTTAGTTGGGGTGTGTTTGGTTAGAGTTAGGAGTGTGTTTAGTTGGGGTGTGTTTGGTTAGGTTAGAGTGTGTTTAGTTAGGGGTGTGTTTAGTTAGGGTGTGTTTAGTTGGGGTGTGTTTAGTTGGGGTGTGTTTGGTTAGAGTTAGGAGTGTGTTTAGTTGGGGTTGTGGTTTGGTTAGAGTTAGGAGTGTGTTTAGTTGGGGTGTGTTTG
>NW_025752177.1:0-13244 GCF_021184085.1 Oncorhynchus gorbuscha | reverse complement strand
CTACTGTCCTGCTGCTGGCCTAGAGGTCGGTTTATGACAGTCATAAATACCTCTTTCCCCTGTTTCCTCTCTCTACCCTACTGTCCTGCCGCTGGCCTAGAGGTCGGTTTATGACAGTCATAAATACCTCTTCCCCCTGTTTCCTCTCTCTACCCTACTGTCCTGCTGCTGGCCTAGAGGTCGGTTTATGACAGTCATAAATACCTCTTCCCCCTGTTTCCTCTCTCTACCCTACTGTCCTGCTGCTGGCCTAGAGGTCGGTTTATGACAGTCATAAATACCTCTTCCCCCTGTTTCCTCTCTCTACCCTACTGTCCTGCCGCTGGCCTAGAGGTCGGTTTATGACAGTCATAAATACCTCTTCCCCCTGTTTCCTCTCTCTACCCTACTGTCCTGCCGCTGGCCTAGAGGTCGGTTTATGACAGTCATAAATACCTCTTCCCCCTGTTTCCTCTCTCTACCCTACTGTCCTGCCGCTGGCCTAGAGGTCGGTTTATGACAGTCATAAATACCTCTTCCCCCTGTTTCCTCTCTCTACCCTACTGTCCTGCCGCTGGCCTAGAGGTCGGTTTATGACAGTCATAAATACCTCTTCCCCCTGTTTCCTCTCTCTACCCTACTGTCCTGCCGCTGGCCTAGAGGTCGGTTTATGACAGTCATAAATACCTCTTCCCCTGTTTCCTCTCTCTACCCTACTGTCCTGCCGCTGGCCTGGGGGTAGGTTTATGACAGTCATAAATACCTCTTCCCCTGTTTCCTCTCTCTACCCTACTGTCCTGCTGCTGGCCTAGAGGTCGGTTTATGACAGTCATAAATACCTCTTCCCCCTGTTTCCTCTCTCTACCCTACTGTCCTGCTGCTGGCCTAGAGGTCGGTTTATGACAGTCATAAATACCTCTTCCCCTGTTTCCTCTCTCTACCCTACTGTCCTGCCGCTGGCCTGGGGGTAGGTTTATGACAGTCATAAATACCTCTTCCCCTGTTTCCTCTCTCTACCCTACTGTCCTGCTGCTGGCCTAGAGGTCGGTTTATGACAGTCATAAATACCTCTTCCCCCTGTTTCCTCTCTCTACCCTACTGTCCTGCCGCTGGCCTAGAGGTCGGTTTATGACAGTCATAAATACCTCTCCCCTTTTTCCTCTCTCTACCCTACTGATGTGACTATTAAAAAACCCCTTGGTTAACATAGAGATTCTGGGAACATCAGAAGGTGGGGGAAATGAACTATATTCTGGTAATCAGACCAGTTGAACATATGCGGTGGTACTTAATGAATATGATGTCAGTTCGGTTGTCATCTGAGACATTCTCATCAATGATAAAGATGACATAAACTCTACAGTGGAAAGTCTACACATTATAGTTATCAGATTCACATGGAATTGTTGTGCATTTGAAATGTTTGAATATGAAATTATGTGATGGAATGAAATGTGATTTTAGCTTCTAAAATTTGAGAATTGTGTTTTCATGAGTGAATTAGGCCCGACTCAGTGGCCCGCCCACGTGAAGAGACATTGGTTATAACCAATGAAACACGCCCTCCTCTCCCTTCCTATATAAAGCCATGATGACAATGTAACCTCCTGTTGTGAGGACGACGGTCCATACGTTGAAAAGGACTAACATGTCAACTACAGAACGAAGCCAACCTCAGTGTGAGCTTTGGTTGTGAATGGTATGAACGTTGAACTCTTATTCACTAAAGAAGTGAGACATCCTAGCCGTTGAGTTAGCAACAGCAGCTAAAAACCTGGGCTAGGAAAGGACAGACAGAGTATCCCGTCTATCAGCCAACGACGACACTACAACATATCCCGTTCACCACCAGGGATACTCTTCAAAGGACTCTGTTGGGCAACACGGCCATCCGTCTCCCACCAACCTATTGAAGCGCAGCTCAGAGTAAATATTTCCTTTTCCAAATGGGCGGTTATTTAGAATGCATAAGATTCTGTATTTACGATAGAGACATCGCTTCTCCCTTTGTTCCTCAGTCTTCCCGCTCTTTCACTCAAACCCAATCTCCCTTTTCTTTGTGTAACGAGCTGTCATATCTGTTCCGTCCACTAGGGACGTTTCCGTTATTACGTAATTTGTAATCAAGGTATGATTGATTCTGTGTATGTGTAATTCTGTGTGATTAGTTAGGTATTTAGTAAATAAATAATTAAACCCAATTTTGCATTGCTGATTCAACTTGTTAACCAGGGTTCGTGAAGGTAACCAAGAATTCTACGACGTTCAGATGAGACTGAAATAAGGTGATGATTAATATTGACTGCTATTGATGTAAAATATTACTAAGAGTTTAATCGGGCTCTGGGGCGGGCTCTGGGCCCCGGGGTTGCCTTTGGGGCGGGCTCTGGGCCCCGGGGTTGCCTTTGGGGCGGGCTCTGGGCCCCGGGGTTGCCTTTGGGGCGGGCTCTGGGCCCCGGGGTGGCCTTTGGGGCGGAGCTCTGTGCCCCGGGGTGGCCTTACTGTCTGAGACACCGGGTCAGTTACTGTCTGAGACACCGGGTCAGTTACTGTCTGAGACACCGGGTCAGTTACTGTCTGAGACACCGGGTCAGTTACTGTCTGAGACACCGGGTCAGTTACTGTCTGAGACACCGGGTCAGTTACTGTCTGAGACACCGGGTCAGTTACTGTCTGAGACACCGGGTCAGTTACTGTCTGAGACACCGGGTCAGTTACTGTCTGAGACACCGGGTCAGTTACTGTCTGAGACACCGGGTCAGTTGCTGTCTGAGACACCGGGTCAGTTGCTGTCTGAGACACCGGGTCAGTTGCTGTCTGAGACACCGGGTCAGTTGCTGTCTGAGACACCGGGTCAGTTGCTGTCTGAGACACCGGGTCAGTTGCTGTCTGAGACACCGGGTCAGTTGCTGTCTGAGACACCGGGTCAGTTGCTGTCTGAGACACCGGGTCAGTTGCTGTCTGAGACACCGGGTCAGTTGCTGTCTGAGACACCGGGTCAGTTGCTGTCTGAGACACCGGGTCAGTTGCTGTCTGAGACACCGGGTCAGTTGCTGTCTGAGACACCGGGTCAGTTGCTGTCTGAGACACCGGGTCAGTTGCTGTCTGAGACACCGGGTCAGTTGCTGTCTGAGACACCGGGTCAGTTGCTGTCTGAGACACCGGGTCAGTTGCTGTCTGAGACACCGGGTCAGTTGCTGTCTGAGACACCGGGTCAGTTGCTGTCTGAGACACCGGGTCAGTTGCTGTCTGAGACACCGGGTCAGTTGCTGTCTGAGACACCGGGTCAGTTGCTGTCTGAGACACCGGGTCAGTTGCTGTCTGAGACACCGGGTCAGTTGCTGTCTGAGACACCGGGTCAGTTGCTGTCCTGAGACACCGGGTCAGTTGCTGTCTGAGACATGGAGACACCGGGTCAGTTGCTGTCTGAGACATGGAGACACCGGGTCAGTTACTGTCTGAGACACCGGGTCAGTTACTGTCTGAGACACCGGGTCAGTTACTGTCTGAGACACCGGGTCAGTTACTGTCTGAGACACCGGGTCAGTTACTGTCTGAGACACCGGGTCAGTTACTGTCTGAGACATGGAGACACCGGGTCAGTTACTGTCTGAGACACCGGGTCAGTTACTGTCTGAGACATGGAGACACCAGGTCAGTTGCTGTCTGAGACACCGGGTCAGTTACTGTCTGAGACACCGGGTCAGTTGCTGTCTGAGACACCGGGTCAGTTGCTGTCTGAGACACCGGGTCAGTTGCTGTCTGAGACACCGGGTCAGTTGCTGTCTGAGACATGGAGACACCAGGTCAGTTGCTGTCTGAGACACTGGGTCAGTTACTGTCTGAGACACTGGGTCAGTTACTGTCTGAGACACTGGGTCAGTTACTGTCTGAGACACTGGGTCAGTTACTGTCTGAGACACTGGGTCAGTTACTGTCTGAGACACTGGGTCAGTTACTGTCTGAGACACTGGGTCAGTTACTGTCTGAGACACCGGGTCAGTTACTGTCTGAGACACCGGGTCAGTTACTGTCTGAGACATGGAGACACCAGGTCAGTTGCTGTCTGAGACACTGGGTCAGTTACTGTCTGAGACACTGGGTCAGTTACTGTCTGAGACACTGGGTCAGTTACTGTCTGAGACACTGGGTCAGTTACTGTCTGAGACACTGGGTCAGTTACTGTCTGAGACACTGGGTCAGTTACTGTCTGAGACACCGGGTCAGTTACTGTCTGAGACACCGGGTCAGTTACTGTCTGAGACACCGGGTCAGTTACTGTCTGAGACACCGGGTCAGTTACTGTCTGAGACATGGAGACACCGGGTCAGTTACTGTCTGAGACACCGGGTCAGTTACTGTCTGAGACACCGGGTCAGTTACTGTCTGAGACACCGGGTCAGTTACTGTCTGAGACATGGAGACACCGGGTCAGTTACTGTCTGAGACACCGGGTCAGTTACTGTCTGAGACACCGGGTCAGTTACTGTCTGAGACACCAGGTCAGATGTTGGCTGCTGTGTGTTCTACCATAGACAGTGTGGGCAGGGAGGCAGAGACAGAGAGGCAGATAGAGACATAGTCACCTCCTTTAAGGTAATTGGTCCATTCTGTTTTACCATAGAAAGGGTGGGCAGGGAGGCAGAGACATAGTCACCTCCTCTAAGGTAATTGGTCCAGTCTGTTCTCCCCATAGAAAGGGTGGGCAGACAGACAGAGAGACATAGTCACCTCCTTTAAGATAATTGGTCCAGTCTGTTTTACCATAGAAAGGGTGGGCAGGGAGGCAGAGACATAGTCACCTCCTCTAAGGTAATTGGTCCAGTCTGTTCTCCCCATAGAAAGGGTGGGCAGACAGACAGAGAGACATAGTCACACTCCTTTAAGAATGGTGGTCCAGTCTGTTTTTACCATAGAGAAGGGTGGGCAGGGAGGCGAGACATAGTCACCTCCTTTAAGGTAGTTGGTCAGTCTGTTCTACCATAGAAAGGGTGGGCAGGGAGGCGAGACATAGTCACCTCCTCTAAAGTAGTGGTCAGTCTGTTTTTACCATAGAAAGGGTGGGCAGGAGGCAGAGACATAGTCATCTCCTCTAAGGTAATTGGTCCAGTCTGTTCTCCCCATAGAAAGGGTGGGCAGACAGACAGAGAGACATAGTCACCTCCTTTAAGATAATTGGTCCAGTCTGTTTTACCATAGAAAGGGTGGGCAGGGAGGCAGGGATAGTAGTCACCTCCCCATTTAAGATAATTGGTCCAGTCTGTTTTACCATAGAAAGGGTGGGCAGGGAGGCAGAGACATAGTTTACCATAGACAGGGGTGGGCAGGGAGGCAGAGACATAGTCACCTCCTTTAAGGTAATTGGTCCAGTCTGTTTTACCATAGAAAGGGTGGGCAGGGAGGCAGAGACATAGTCACCTCCTCTAAGGTAATTGGTCCAGTCTGTTTTACCATAGAAAGGTGGGCAGACAGACAGAGAGACATAGTCACCTCCTTTAAGGTAATTGGTCCATTCTGTTTTACCATAGAAAGGGTGGGCAGGGAGGCAGAGACATAGTCAGGGAGGCCTCACACTCCTCTAAGGTAATTGGTCCATTCTGTTTTACCATAGAAAGGTGGGCAGGGAGGCAGAGACATAGTCACCTCCTTAAGATAATTGGTCCAGTCTGTTCTACCATAAAAGGTGGGCAGACAGACAGAGAGACATAGTCACCTCCCTCTAAGGTAATGGTCCAGTCTGTTCTCCTGTCTCTGTTCTCTGTCTCCTTCATGTCTCATCGTCCACCCCACCTCCACCCCCTGATTTAATAGCAGCCCTTGTCAGTGTTCCGTCGCCAGCCCAGCGGGACCCTGGGATAGCACAGGTCGGTGCCATGGTCCCAGGACAAACCTGGGATAGCACAGGTCGGTTGCCATGGTCCCAGGACAAACCTGGGAGAGAACAGCTAGAGCTCCTCTCGTGCCCCAGTCAGCAGTCACCAGCCTGGGCATTGTCCCGGGGCAGCCTGGGTATTGTCCCGGAGACGTGGAGGGACTTTACGACCTGGAGATGAACACAACCAGCCTCTCAGGGGAGAATGATTCTGTAGTAGGAGAGGATGTTTTCATGAGGGTCAGGTGTGTGTGTGTGTGTGTGTGTGTGTGTGTGTGTGTGTGTGTGTGTGTGTGTGTGTGTGTGTGTGTGTGTGTGTGTGTGTGTGTGTGTGTGTGTGTGTGTGTGTGTGTGTGTGTGTGTGTGTGTGTGTGTGTGTGTGGTGTGTGAGACAGAGAGAAGGGCCTTTTATAAATCTGTTTTTTTTATCCATACATTGACAATCAAGGCCTTTGACATTTGGGGTTTTGTTAAAGCAAACCTTTGATATTTGGGGTTTTGTTAAAACAAACCTTTGGCATTTGGGGTTTTGTTAAAGCAAACCTTTGGCATTTGGGGTTTTGTTAAAGCAAACCTTTGGCATTTGGGGTTTTGTTAAAACAAACCTTTGGCATTTGGGGTTTTGTTAAAGCAAACCTTTGGCATTTGGGGTTTTGTTAAAGCAACACTTTGGCATTTGGGGTTTTGTTAAAGCAAACCTTTGGCATTTGGGGTTTTGTTAAAGCAAACCTTTGGCATTTGGGGTTTTGTTAAAGCAAACCTTTGGCATTTGGGGTTTTGTTAAAGCCTTTATATGTAAATAAAGCTCCGAGCAACGTTTTCCAATCAGTTTTATTTGTTGATGCCTCTAGTCTCGCCGAACAGAATGGAGGATGTGGGAGTCTCAGTTTCTTTCTCCCCTCTGTCTCTCTGTCTCTGTCTCTCTCTCTCTGTCTCTCTCTCTCTGTCTGTCTCTCTCTGTCTCTCTCTCTATCTCTCTCTGTCTCTCTCTCTATGTCTCTCTCTCTCTGTCTCTCTCTCTCTGTCTCTCTCTCGTACATAACAAATGAGACCATTAGTTTCCTCCTCTGTCTCTCTCTCTGTCTCTCTCTCTATGTCTCTCTCTCTATGTCTCTCTCTCTATGTCTCTCTCTCTCTGTCTCTCTCTCTCTGTCTCTCTCTCGTACATAACAAATGAGACCATTAGTTTCCTCCTCTGTCTCTCTCTCTGTCTCTCTCTCTATGTCTCTCTCTCTCTGTCTCTCTCTCTCTCTGTCTCTCTCTCGTACATAACAAATGAGACCATTAGTTTCCTCCTCTGCCCTTTTAACTTGGCTATTTCTTCCTGTGACTGTCTGTCTGTGGTCGTAATGAATGGTGTTAAATTAGAGTGCAGAGCGGTGATGGTTACCAGGGTAGCAGGGTAACAATATACCTCTTCCTCAGGCCTGTCCCTTCCTCTCGGCTCGTCCCTTCCTCAGGCCTGTCCTTCCTCAGGCCTGTCCCTGTATCCCAGTGTTGAGGATTGACTTGCTTAAATCTCTTATTCCTCAGGCCTGTCCCTTCCTCAGGCCCGTCACTTCCTCAGGCCTGTCACTTCCTCAGGCCTGTCCTTCCTCAGGCCTGTCCTTCCTCAGGCCTGTCCTTCCCCTCAGAGCCCGTCCTCCTCAGGCCTGCTGTCCTTCCTCAGACCTGTCCCCTTCCTCAGGCCTGTCCTTCCTCAGGCCCGTCCCCTTCCCTCCAGACCCGTCCCTTCCCTCAGGCCCGTCCCTTCCCTCAGGCCCGTCCCTTCCCCTCAGGCCCGTCCCTTCCTCAGGCCGTCCCTTCCTCAGGCCCGTCCCTTCCCTCAGGCCCGTCCTTCCTCAGGCCGTCCCTTCCTCAGGCCGTCCCTTCCTCAGGCCGTCCCTTCCTCAGGCCCGTCCCTTCCTCAGGCCCGTCCCTTCCTCAGGCCCGTCCCTTCCTCAGGCCTGTCCCTGTATCGGTGTTGAGTTGACTCTGTCGTTCACAGCCTTCATGTATAGACTGAACCAGTCGTTCACAGCCTTCATGTAGACTGAACCAGTCGTTCACAGCCTTCATGTAGACTGAACCAGTCGTTCACAGCCTTCATGTAGACTGAACCAGTCGTTCACAGCCTTCATGTAGACTGAACCAGTCGTTCACAGCCTTCATGTAGACTGAACCAGTCGTTCACAGCCTTCATGTAGACTGAACCAGTCGCTTCACAGCCTTCATGTAGACTGAACCAGTCGTTCACAGCCTTCATGTATAGACTGAACCAGTCGTTCACAGCCTTCATGTAGACTGAACCAGTCGTTCACAGCCTTCATGTAGACTGAACCAGTCGTTCACAGCCTTCATGTAGACTGAACCAGTCGTTCACAGCCTTCATGTAGACTGAACCAGTGGTTCACAGCCTTCATGTAGACTGAACCAGTCGTTCACAGCCTTCATGTATAGACTGAACCAGTCGTTCACAGCCTTCATGTATAGACTGAACCAGTCGTTCACAGCCTTCATGTAGACTGAACCAGTCGTTCACAGCCTTCATGTAGACTGAACCAGTCGTTCACAGCCTTCATGTAGACTGAACCAGTCGTTCACAGCCTTCATGTAGACTGAACCAGTCGTTCACAGCCTTCATGTAGACTGAACCAGTCGTTCACAGCCTTCATGTAGACTGAACCAGTCGTTCACAGCCTTCATGTAGACTGAACCAGTCGTTCACAGCCTTCATGTAGACTGAACCAGTCGTTCACAGCCTTCATGTAGACTGAACCAGTCGTTCACAGCCTTCATGTAGACTGAACCAGTCGTTCACAGCCTTCATGTAGACTGAATAAAGCTATTGAGACAGGCAGAGTTGAACAGTGTTGAATGTAGAAACCAGGTCTCCCTGAATAAAGCTCTGAGACAGTGTTGAATGTAGAAACCAGGTCTCCCTGAATAAAGCTCTGAGACAGAGTTGAACAGTGTTGAATGTAGAAACCAGGTCTCTCTGAATAAAGCTATGAGACAGAGTTGAATGTAGAAACCAGGTCTCCCTGAATAAAGCTCTGAGACAGTGTTGAACAGAGTTGAATGTAGAAACCACGTCTCCCTGAATAAAGCTCTGAGACAGTGTTGAATGTAGAAACCAGGTCTCCCTGAATAAAGCTCTGAGACAGAGTTGAACAGAGTTGAATGTAGAAACCAGGTCTCCCTGAATAAAGCTCTGAGACAGTGTTGAATGTAGAAACCACGTCTCCCTGAATAAAGCTCTGAGACAGTGTTGAATGTAGAAACCAGGTCTCCCTGAATAAAGCTATGAGACAGAGTTGAATGTAGAAACCAGGTCTCCCTGAATAAAGCTCTGAGACAGTGTTGAACAGAGTTGAATGTAGAAACCATGTGTCCCTGAATAAAGCTCTGAGACAGAGTTGAACAGAGTTGAATGTAGAAACCACGTCTCCCTGAATAAAGCTCTGAGACAGAGTTGAACAGAGTTGAATGTAGAAACCACGTCTCCCTGAATAAAGCTCTGAGACAGTGTTGAATGTAGAAACCAGGTCTCCCTGAATAAAGCTCTGAGACAGAGTTGAACAGTGTTGAATGTAGAAACCACGTCTCCCTGAATAAAGCTCTGAGACAGAGTTGAATGTAGAAACCAGGTCTCCCCGAATAAAGCTCTGAGACAGTGTTGAATGTAGAAACCAGGTCTCCTGAATAAAGCTCTGAGACAGTGTTGAATGTAGAAACCAGGTCTCCCTGAATAAAGCTCTGAGACAGTGTTGAATGTAGAAACCAGGTCTCCCTGAATAAAGCTCTGAGACAGAGTTGAACAGTGTTGAATGTAGAAACCAGGTCTCCCCGAATAAAGCTCTGAGACAGTGTTGAATGTAGAAACCAGGTCTCCCTGAATAAAGCTCTGAGACAGTGTTGAATGTAGAAACCAGGTCTCCCTGAATAAAGCTCTGAGACAGTGTTGAATGTAGAAACCAGGTCTCACTGAATAAAGCTCTGAGACAGAGTTGAACAGTGTTGAATGTAGAAACCAGGTCTCCCTGAATAAAGCTCTGAGACAGTGTTGAATGTAGAAACCACGTCTCCCTGAATAAAGCTCTGAGACAGTGTTGAATGTAGAAACCACGTCTCCCTGAATAAAGCTCTGAGACAGTGTTGAATGTAGAAACCAGGTCTCCCTGAATAAAGCTCTGAGACAGAGTTGAACAGAGTTGAATGTAGAAACCACGTCTCCCTGAATAAAGCTCTGAGACAGAGTTGAACAGAGTTGAATGTAGAAACCACGTCTCCCTGAATAAAGCTCTGAGACAGTGTTGAATGTAGAAACCAGGTCTCCCTGAATAAAGCTCTGAGACAGAGTTGAACAGTGTTGAATGTAGAAACCACATCTCACTGAATAAAGCTCTGAGACAGAGTTGAACAGTGTTGAATGTAGAAACCAGGTCTCCCTGAATAAAGCTCTGAGACAGTGTTGAATGTAGAAACCAGGTCTCCCTGAATAAAGCTCTGAGACAGAGTTGAACAGAGTTGAATGTAGAAACCACGTCTCCCTGAATAAAGCTCTGAGACAGAGTTGAACAGAGTTGAATGTAGAAACCACGTCTCCCTGAATAAAGCTCTGAGACAGTGTTGAATGTAGAAACCACGTCTCCCTGAATAAAGCTCTGAGACAGTGTTGAATGTAGAAACCAGGTCTCCCTGAATAAAGCTATGAGACAGAGTTGAATGTAGAAACCAGGTCTCCCTGAATAAAGCTCTGAGACAGAGTTGAACAGAGTTGAATGTAGAAACCACGTCTCCCTGAATAAAGCTCTGAGACAGAGTTGAACAGTGTTGAATGTAGAAACCACGTCTCCCTGAATAAAGCTCTGAGACAGTGTTGAATGTAGAAACCAGGTCTCCCTGAATAAAGCTCTGAGACAGTGTTGAACAGAGTTGAATGTAGAAACCACGTCTCCCTGAATAAAGCTCTGAGACAGTGTTGAATGTAGAAACCACGTCTCCCTGAATAAAGCTCTGAGACAGTGTTGAACAGAGTTGAATGTAGAAACCACGTCTCCCTGAATAAAGCTCTGAGACAGAGTTGAATGTAGAAACCACGTCTCCCTGAATAAAGCTCTGAGACAGAGTTGAACAGAGTTGAATGTAGAAACCAGGTCTCCCTGAATAAAGCTCTGAGACAGAGTTGAACAGTGTTGAATGTAGAAACCACGTCTCCCTGAATAAAGCTCTGAGACAGAGTTGAACAGTGTTGAATGTAGAAACCACGTCTCCCTGAATAAAGCTCTGAGACAGAGTTGAACAGTGTTGAATGTAGAAACTACGTCTCCCTGAATAAAGCTCTGAGACAGAGTTGAACAGTGTTGAATGTAGAAACCACGTCTCCCTGAATAAAGCTCTGAGACAGAGTTGAATGTAGAAACCAGGTCTCCCTGAATAAAGCTCTGAGACAGTGTTGAACAGTGTTGAATGTAGAAACCACGTCTCCCTGAATAAAGCTCTGAGACAGAGTTGAACAGTGTTGAATGTAGAAACCACGTCTCCCTGAATAAAGCTCTGAGACAGAGTTGAACAGTGTTGAATGTAGAAACCACGTCTCCCTGAATAAAGCTCTGAGACAGTGTTGAATGTAGAAACCAGGTCTCCCTGAATAAAGCTCTGAGACAGAGTTGAATGTAGAAACCACGTCTCCCTGAATAAAGCTCTGAGACAGAGTTGAACAGAGTTGAATGTGTTCCTGCTGTAGACGGTAGCCTGGTAGTCTACTGTAGATGGAAGACTGGTAGTCCTGCTGTAGTCGGTAGCCTGGTAGTCTACTGTAGATGGAAGACTGGTAGTCCTGCTGTAGTCTGGTAGCTCCTCCCTCACAGCCTCTCTGGCCTCACAGCTCCTCCCTCACACAGCCTCTCTGGCCTCACAGCTCCTCCCTCACACAGCCTCTCTGGCCTCACAGCTCCTCCCTCACACAGCCTCTCTGGCCTCACAGCTCCTCCCTCACACAGCCTCTCTGGCCTCACAGCTCCTCCCTCACACAGCCTCTCTGGCCTCACAGCTCCTCCCTCACACAGCCTCTCTGGCCTCACAGCTCCTCCCTCACACAGCCTCTCTAGCCTCACAACCCCTCCCTCTAGTCTCACAGCTCCTCCCTCACAGCCTCTCTGGCCTCACAGCTCCTCCCTCACACAGCCTCTCTGGCCTCACAGCTCCTCCCTCACACAGCCTCTGACCTCACAGCTCCTCCCTCACACAGCCTCTCTATCCTCCCAGCTCCTCCCTCACAGCCTCTCCTAGCCTCCCAGCTCCTCCCTCACAGCCTCTCTAGCCTCACAGCTCCTCCCTCACACAGCCTCTCTGATCTCCCAGCTCCTCCCTCACAGCCTCTCTGGCCTCACAGCTCCTCCCTCACACAGCCTCTCTGGCCTCACAGCTCCTCCCCCACACAGCCTCTCTGACCTCACAGCTCCTCCCTCACACAGCCTCTCTGGCCTCACAGCTCCTCCCTCACAGCCTCTCTGACCTCACAGCTCCTCCCTCACACAGCATCTTCTAGCCTCACAACCCCTCCCTCTAGTCTCACAGCTCCTCCCTCACAGCCTCTCTGACCTCCCAGCTCCTCCCTCACAGCCTCTCTGGCCTCACAGCTCCTCCCTCACACAGCCTCTCTGACCTCACATCTCCTCCCTCACACAGCCTCTAGCCTCACAGTTCCTCCCTCACACAGCCTCTCTGGCCTCACAGCTCCTCCCTCACAGCCCCTCTGATCTCACAGCTCCTCCCTCACACAGCCTCTCTGACCTCACATCTCCTCCCTCACACAGCCTCTCTGACCTCACAGCTCCTCCCTTAGTCTCACAGCTCCTCCCTCTATCCTCCCAGCTCCTCCCTCACAACCTCTATAGCCACACAGCTCCTCCCTCACACAGCCTCTCTGACCTCACAACCCCTCCCTTAGTCTCACAGCTCCTCCCTCTATCCTCACAGCTCCTCCCTCACAACCTCTATAGCCTCACAGCTCCTCCCTCACACAGCCTCTCTATCCTCACAGCTACTCCCACACAGCCTCTATAGCCTCACAGCTCCTCCCTCACAGCCTTTCTGGCCTCACAGCTACTCCCTCACAGCCTCTGTGGCCTCACAGCTCCTCCTTCACACAGCCTCTCTGGCCTCACAGCTCCTCCCTCACAGCCTCTATAGACTCACAGCTACTCCCTCACAGTCTCTCTGGCCTCACAGCTCCTCCCTCACACAGCCTCTCTGGCCTCACAGCTCCTCCCTCACACAGCCTCTCTGGCCTCACAGCTCCTCCCTCACAGCCTCTCTGACCTCACAGCTCCTCCCTCACACAGCCTCTCTGGCCTCACAGCTCCTCCCTCACACAGCCTCTCTATCCTCCACAGCTACTCCCACACAG
>NW_025752176.1:7500-13249 GCF_021184085.1 Oncorhynchus gorbuscha | reverse complement strand
CCTCAACTCAGTGGGCCTCGTCTCAAATCAGTGGGCCTCGTCTCAATTCAGTGGGCCTCGTCTCAATTCAGTGGGCCTCCTCTCAATTCAGTGGGCCTCCTCTCAACTCAGTGGGCCTCCTCTCAACTCAGTGGGCCTCCTCTCAATTCAGTGGGTCTCGTCTCAATTCAGTGGGCCTCGTCTCAATTCAGTGGGCCTCCTCTCAACTCAGTGGGCCTCCTCTCAACTCAGTGGGCCTCCTCTCAAATCAGTGGGCCTCGTCTCAAATCAGTGGGCCTCCTCTCAATTCAGTGGGCCTCCTCTCAATTCAGTGGGCCTCCTCTCAATTCAGTGGGCCTCCTCTCAATTCAGTGGGCCTCGTCTCAATTCAGTGGGCCTCCTCTCAATTCAGTGGGCCTCGTCTCAACTCAGTGGGCCTCGTCTCAACTCAGTGGGCCTCGTCTCAACTCAGTGGGCCTCGTCTCAACTCAGTGGGCCTCCTCTCAACTCAGTGGGCCTCCTCTCAGACTCCAGTGGGCCTCGTCTCAGCTCAGTGGGCCTCGTCTCAACTCAGTGGGCCTCGTCTCAACTCAGTGGGCCTCCTCTCAACTCAGTGGACCTCCTCTCAACTCAGTGGACCTCCTCTCAACTCAGTGGGTCTCGTCTCAACTCAGTGGGCCTCCTCTCAACTCAGTGGGCCTCCTCTCAACTCAGTGGGCCTCCTCTCAATTCAGTGGGCCTCCTCTCAACTCAGTGGGCCTCCTCTCAACTCAGTGGGCCTTTATTGGGCCTCCTCTCAACTCAGTGGGCCTCCTCTCAACTCAGTGGGCCTCCTCTCAACTCAGTGGGCCTCCTCTCAATTCAGTGGGCCTCCTCTCAATTCAGTGGGCCTCCTCTCAACTCAGTGGGCCTCCTCTCAATTCAGTGGGCCTCGTCTCAACTCAGTGGGCCTCGTCTCAACTCAGTGGGCCTCGTCTCAAATCAGTGGGCCTCGTCTCAATTCAGTGGGCCTCCTCTCAATTCAGTGGGCCTCCTCTCAATTCAGTGGGCCTCTCTCCATTCAGTGGGCCTCCTCTCAACTCAGTGGGCCTCCTCTCAACTCAGTGGGCCTCCTCTCAATTCAGTGGGTCTCGTCTCAATTCAGTGGGCCTCGTCTCAATTCAGTGGGCCTCCTCTCAACTCAGTGGGCCTCCTCTCAACTCAGTGGGCCTCGTCTCAAATCAGTGGGCCTCCTCTCAATTCAGTGGGCCTCCTCTCAATTCAGTGGGCCTCCTCTCAATTCAGTGGGCCTCGTCTCAACTCAGTGGGCCTCGTCTCAACTCAGTGGGCCTGGGTCTCAGTTCAGTGGGCCTCGTCTCAACTCAGTGGGCCTCGTCTCAACTCAGTGGGCCTCCTCTCAACTCAGTGGGCCTCCTCTCAACTCAGTGGGCCTCCTCTCAATTCAGTGGGCCTTTATTGGGCTTCCTCTCAACTCAGTGGGCCTCCTCTCAACTCAGTGGGCCTCCTCTCAACTCAGTGGGCCTCCTCTCAACTCAGTGGGCCTCCTCTCAACTCAGTGGGCCTCCTCTCAACTCAGTGGGCCTTTATTGGGCCTCCTCTCAATTCAGTGGGCCTCCTCTCAATTCAGTGGGCCTTTATTGGGCCTCCTCTCAATTCAGTGGGCCTCCTCTCAACTCAGTGGGCCTCCTCTCAACTCAGTGGGCCTCCTCTCAACTCAATGGGCCTCCACTCAACTCAGTGGGCCTCGTCTCAACTCAGTGGGCCTCGTCTCAACTCAATGGGCCTCCTCTCAACTCAGTGGGCCTCGTCTCAACTCAGTGGGCCTCGTCTCAACTCAGTGGGCCTCGTCACAACTCAGTGGGCCTCCTCTTAACTCAGTGGGCCTCCTCTCAACTCAGTGGGCCTCGTCTCAACTCAGTGGGCCTCCTCTCAACTCAGTGGGCCTCCTCTCAACTCAGTGGGCCTCGTCTCAACTCAGTGGGCTTCGTCTCAACTCAGTGGGCCTCGTCTCAACTCAGTGGGCCTCCTCTCAACTCAGTGGGCCTCCTCTCAACTCAGTGGGCCTCGTCTCAACTCAGTGGGCCTCGTCTCAACTCAGTGGGCCTCGTCTCAACTCAGTGGGCCTCCTCTCAACTCAGTGGGCCTCCTCTCAACTCAGTGGGCCTCCTCTCAGCTCAGTGGGCCTCCTCTCAACTCAGTGGGCTCGTCTCAACTCAGTGGGCCTCGTCTCAGCTCAGTGGGCCTCGTCTCAGCTCAGTGGGCCTCCTCTCAACTCAGTGGGCCTCCTCTCAACTCAGTGGGCCTCCTCTCAACTCAGTGGGCCTCCTCTCAACTCAGTGGGCCTCCTCTCAACTCAGTGGGCCTCCTCTTAACTCAGTGGGCCTCCTCTCAACTCAGTGGGCCTCCTCTCAACTCAGTGGGCCTCCTCTCAACTCAGTGGGCCTCCTCTCAACTCAGTGGGCCTCGTCTCAACTCAGTGGGCCTCGTCTCAACTCAGTGGGCCTCCTCTCAACTCAGTGGGCCTCCTCTCAATTCAGTGGGCCTTTATTGGGCCTCCTCTCAACTCAATGGGCCTCGTCTCAACTCAGTGGACCTCCTCTCAACTCAGTGGGCCTCCTCTCAACTCAGTGGGCCTCCTCTCAATTCAGTGGGCCTTTATTGGGCTTCCTCTCAACTCAGTGGGCCTCCTCTCAACTCAGTGGGCCTCCTCTTGACTCAGTGGGCCTCCTCTCAACTCAGTGGGCCTCCTCTCAACTCAGTGGGCCTCCTCTCAACTCAGTGGGCCTCGTCTCAACTCAGTGGGCCTCGTCTCAATTCAGTGGGCCTCGTCTCAATTCAGTGGGCCTCGTCTCAACTCAGTGGGCCTCCTCTCAATTCAGTGGGCCTCCTCTCAACTCAGTGGGCCTCGTCTCAACTCAGTGGGCCTCGTCTCAACTCAGTGGGCCTCGTCTCAACTCAGTGGGCCTCGTCTCAATTCAGTGGGCCTCCTCTCAATTCAGTGGGCCTCCTCTCAACTCAGTGGGCCTCCTCTCAACTCAGTGGGCCTCCTCTCAACTCAGTGGGCCTCGTCTCAATTCAGTGGGCCTCGTCTCAACTCAGTGGGTCTCGTCTCAATTCAGTGGGGCTCCTCTCAATTCAGTGGGCCTTTATTGGACCTCCTCTCAACTCAGTGGGCCTCCTCTCAATTCAGTGGGCCTTTATTGGGCCTCCTCTCAATTCAGTGGGCCTCCTCTCAATTCAGTGGGCCTTTATTGGGCCTCCTCTCAACTCAGTGGGCCTCGTCTCAACTCAGTGGGCCTCCTCCCAATTCAGTGGCCTCCTCTCAACTCAGTGGGCCTCCTCTCAACTCAGTGGGCCTCCTCTCAATTCAGTGGGCCTCCTCTCAACTCAGTGGGCCTCCTCTCAATTCAGTGGGCCTCGTCTCAACTCAGTGGGCCTCGTCTCAACTCAGTGGGTCTCGTCTCAACTCAGTGGGTCTCGTCTCAACTCAGTGGGCCTCGTCTCAAATCAGTGGGCCTCGTCTCAATTCAGTGGGCCTCCTCTCAATTCAGTGGGCCTCCTCTCAATTGAGTGGGCCTCCTCTCAACTCAGTGGGCCTCCTCTCAACTCAGTGGGCCTCCTCTCAACTCAGTGGGCCTCGTCTCAATTCAGTGGGCCTCGTCTCAATTCAGTGGGCCTCGTCTCAACTCAGTGGGCCTCGTCTCAACTCAGTGGGCCTCGTCTCAACTCAGTGGGCCTCCTCTCAAATCAGTGGGCCTCGTCTCAATTCAGTGGGCCTCGTCTCAATTCAGTGGGCCTCGTCTCAATTCAGTGGGCCTCCTCTCAATTCAGTGGGCCTCCTCTCAATTCAGTGGGCCTCCTCTCAATTCAGTGGGCCTCCTCTCAATTCAGTGGGCCTCGTCTCAACTCAGTGGGCCTCCTCTCAATTCAGTGGGCCTCGTCTCAATTCAGTGGGCCTCGTCTCAACTCAGTGGGCCTCGTCTCAACTCAGTGGGCCTCCTCTCAACTCAGTGGGCCTCCTCTCAACTCAGTGGGCCTCCTCTCAATTCAGTGGGCCTTTATTGGGCCTCCTCTCAACTCAATGGGCCTCGTCTCAACTCAGTGGACCTCCTCTCAGTGGGCCTCCTCTCAACTCAGTGGGCCTCCTCTCAATTCTGTGGGCCTTTATTGGGCTTCCTCTCAACTCAGTGGGCCTCCTCTCAACTCAGTGGGCCTCCTCTCAACTCAGTGGGCCTCCTCTCAACTCAGTGGGCCTCCTCTCAACTCAGTGGGCCTCCTCTCAACTCAGTGGGCCTTTATTGGGCCTCCTCTCAATTCAGTGGGCCTCCTCTCAATTCAGTGGGCCTTTATTGGGCCTCCTCTCAATTCAGTGGGCCTCCTCTCAACTCAGTGGGCCTCCTCTCAACTCAGTGGGCCTCCTCTCAACTCAGTGGGCCTCCTCTCAGCTCAGTGGGCCTCGTCTCAACTCAGTGGGCCTCCTCTCAACTCAGTGGGCCTCCTCTCAACTCAGTGGGCCTCCTCTCAACTCAGTGGGCCTCCTCTCAACTCAGTGGGCCTCCTCTCAACTCAGTGGGCCTTTATTGGCATGGAAAACATGTGTTTATATTTCCAAAGAAAATGAAATAAACCATTAACAAAAGTGAAAAGACACAAAACAACATTAACAACTATTAGAATTTAACAATAACAATAATAACAATAAATATTGTTAAATGTAATTAGTTAATTTAACAATAAATATTATAAATAAATATTGTTAAATTTAATTAGTTAATTTAACAATAAATATGATAAATAAATATTATAAATAAATATGATAAATAAATATGGTTAAATTTAATTAGTTAATTTAACAATAAATATTATAAATAAATATTGCACTTAAAAAGGTTGAAAAATATATATAGACATTTCAATCATTTTAGGGACGTTGTAAATAGTTGTAGTGTGAATAGTGGGGGAAGATAAATAAACATATTGTTGTTATTTACTATGTTGTTTGTGTTCCACTGGTTTCCCTTTGTCATGGCAGGCGGTCTCGCTGCTGTGATGTCACACTGTGGTATTTCACCCAGTAGATATGGGAGTTTTATCAATGTTGGGTTTGTTTTCAAATTCTTTGTGGATCTTTGTAATCTGAGGATATATGTGTCTCTAATATGGTCATACACATTGGGCAGGAGGCTTGGAAGTGCAGCTCAGTTTCCACCTCATTTTGTGGGCATTGAGCACATAGCCTGTCTTCTCTTGAGAGCCATGTCTGCCTACGGCGACCTTTCTCAATAGCAAGGCTATGCTCACTGAGTCTGTACATAGTCAAATCTTTCCTTAATTTTGGGTCAGTCACGGTGGTCAGGTATTCTGCCGCTGTGTACTCTCTGTTTAGGGACAAATAGCATTCTAGTTTGCTCAGTTTCTGGTAGATTTTTTCCAGTGTGTCAAGTAATTATCATTTTGTTTTCTCATGATTTGATTGGGTCTAATTGTGCTGCTCTCCTGGGGCTCTGTGGGGTCTGTTTGTGTTTGTGAACAGAGCCCCAGGACCAGCTTTTGCTTAGGGGACTCTTCTCCAGGTTCCTCTCTGTGGGGTGTGTTTGTGTTTTTGTGAACAGAGCCCCA
Organism: Oncorhynchus gorbuscha; assembly: GCF_021184085.1. Taxonomy (NCBI): domain Eukaryota; kingdom Metazoa; phylum Chordata; class Actinopteri; order Salmoniformes; family Salmonidae; genus Oncorhynchus; species Oncorhynchus gorbuscha. The sequence continues at coordinate 7,651 of NW_025752176.1, read as the reverse complement.
GGACCAGCTTGCTTAGGGACTCTTCTCCAGGTTCCTCTCTGTGGGGTGTGTTTGTGTTTGTGAACAGAGTCCCAGAACCAGCTTGCTTAGGGGACTCTTCTCCAGGTTCCTCTCTCTGTAGGTGATGGCTTTGTGGTGGACATGTGTGGGC
>NW_025752176.1:0-5000 GCF_021184085.1 Oncorhynchus gorbuscha | reverse complement strand
ATGTCGTTGTTTCTGTGTCTCAGGGGCCTCCCAGTGGGTCGTGGTAATCATGTGATATGTTGTTTCTGTCTCAGGGGCCTCCCAGTGGGTCATGGTAATCATGATGTAGTTGTTTCTGTCTCAGGGGCCTCCCAGTGGGTCATAGTAATCATGATGTCGTTGTTTCTGTCTCAGGGGCCTCCCAGTGGGTCATAGTAATCATGATGTAGTTGTTTCTGTCTCAGGGGGCCTCCCAGTGGGTCATGGTAATCATGATGTACCGTTGTTTCTGTCTCAGGGGCCTCCCCGGTGGGTCATGGTAATCAGATGGAGTTGTGTTTCTGTCTCAGGAGACAGTGGGTCATGGAATCATGATGTCTGCCTGTCTCAGCACTCCCATGAACAAAGCTGGATGTGGACGGAGACAGAGAGGCTGAGAAGAATCTACTGTGTTCCTCTCTGAACATGAACAAACTGGTCAACTGCAGGTCAGGCCTGTGTGTGTGAGTCTCTCTGCCTGACCGTGTCCTCCTCCTCTCCAGAGGCCTGTGTGTGTGTGTGAGTCTCTCTGCCTGACCGTGTCCTCCTCCTCTCCAGAGGCCTGTGTGTGTGAGTCTCTCTGCCTGACCGTGTCCTCCTCCTCTCCAGAGGCCTGTGTGTGTGTGTCTCTCTGCCTGACCGTGTCCTCCTCCTCTCCAGAGGCCTGTGTGTGTGTGTGTCTCTCAGCCTGACCATGTCCTCCTCCCCTCCAGAGGCCTGTGTGTGTGTGTGTGTCTCTCAGCCTGACCATGTCCTCCTCCCCTCCAGAGGCCTGTGTGTGTGTGTGTGTCTCTCAGCCAGACCGTGTCCTCTCCCCTCCAGAGGCCTGTGTGTGTGTGTCTCTCAGCCTGACCATGTCCTCCTCCCCTCCAGAGGCCTGTGTGTGTGTGTGTCTCTCAGCCTGACCATGTCCTCTCCCCTCCAGAGGCCTGTGTGTGTGTGTGTCTCTCAGCCTGACCGTGTCCTCCTCCCCTCCAGAGGCCTGTGTGTGTGTGTGTGTCTCTCAGCCTGACCGTGTCCTCCTCCCCTCCAGAGGCCTGTGTGTGTGTGAGTCTCTCAGCCTGACCGTGTCCTCCTCCCCTCCAGAGGCCTGTGGCAGTAGATCGGTATATGACGGCCCAGAGCAGGAGGAGTATTCCTGCTTCCTCATCGACGATCCCCGGGAGACCTATAAGACCCTGAGAGTCATCATCTCCTCTGTTCAGACACTGGAGCAGCAGCACACCAAGTACAAACGAGACATGTTCAGGAAGACCAAGATCGGCAGCCAGTAAGTCTCTTTCTACTGTGGCTGGTTCTGGTCTGGGTCTGGTCTGGGTCAGGTCTGGGTCTGGTCCGGGACAGGTCTGGGTCTGGTCCGGGACAGGTCTGGGTCTGGTCTGTGTTTGGTCTGGTCTGGGATAGGTCTGGTTCTGGTCCGGGACAGGTCTGTGTCTGGTCTGGGACAGGTCTGGGTCTGGTCTGGGACAGGTCTGGTCCGGGTCCGGGACAGGTCTGGTTCTGGTCCGGGACAGGTCTGGTTCTGTCCTGAGACAGGTCTGGGTTTGGTCTGGGATAGGTCTGGGTCTGGTCCGGGACAGGTCTGGGTCTGGTCTGGGACATGTCTGGTTCTGGTCTGGTTCTAGTCTGGGACAGAGTCTGATCCGGGACAGGTCTGGGTACGGGACAGGTCTGGGTCTGGTCTGGGACAGGTCTGGTTCTGGTCTGAGACAGGTCTGGTCCGGGGAAGGTCTGGCCCGGGACAGGTCTGGGTCTGGTTCTGGTCCGGGGAAGGTCTGGCCCGGGACAGGTCTAGGTCTGGTCTGGGACAGGTCTGGTTCTGGTCTGGTTCTAGTCTGGGACAGGGTCTGATCTGGGACAGGTCTGGTCTGGGTCTGGTCCGGGACAGGTCTGGTCCAGGACAGGTCTGGTCCAGGACAGGTCTGGGACAGGTCTGGTTCTGGTCTGGTTCTGATCTGGGTCTGGTCTGGGACAGTACTAACAGTCTAGAAGGGTCCATGTAGTGGACACACACACACACACACACACACACACACACACACACACACACACACACACACACACACACACAGTCACACACAGTCACTCTGTAATAATGTTCTGTAACAATTCACCCTCCTGACCACACCCCTCTTCTCTGTGTTCCCGCAGGGATCATCCAATCGGAGACAAGAGTTTTCAGTGTTACATCCACCAACAGTCTGAGAGCTCCACCTACTCCATCTAGCCCCGCCCACCAACCACTGCCATGAAGCGCAGAGCTCCGCCCCCGATGACCTGAGACCTAGCAACACTTCCTGGTTACTCCTGGTCCACGGCTTCCCATGGTGCATCTTTCAGAACACGGACACTCAGAGCCGAGGTCTAATGGAAGAGTCTATGATGATGTGCTACAACACAATGGACTGTTGGTGTACCAGTGACCACGCACTTTAACCCACAACGGACATAAAGCTACTGCCTCGTTCTGAAACAATCGCCCCACAACGGACATAAAGCTACTGCCTCGTTCTGAAACAATCGCCCCACAACGGACATAAAGCTACTGCCTCGTTCTGAAACAATCGCCCCACAACGGACATAAAGCTACTGCCTCGTTCTGAAACAATCGCCCCACAACGAACATAAAGCTACTGCCTCGTTCTGAAACAATCTCCCCACAACGGACATAAAGCTACTGCCTCGTTCTGAAACAATCTTATTTTATTGCTCATGTTGATGTAATGTTTGATAACTAAATGGTTTAAGTGGTAATGGTGCGAAACAACCGATTCCTTTGTATTTCAAGTCACACAGACCAAACTCTAGGTTGAAGGACTGTCCACTTGGAGTCCGACTATGTATGTGTTGAACTCTGCTGCCTCCTGGCCTGTCCCTGGGTCAGAACTCTGCTGCCTCCTGGCCTGTACCCTGTCCCTGGGTCAGAACTCTGCTGCCTCCTGGCCTGTACCCTGTCCCTGGGTCAGAACTCTGCTGCCTCCTGGCCTGTACCCTGTCCCTGGGTCAGAACTCTGCTGCCTCCTGGTCTGGGTCAGAACTCTGCTGCCTCCTGGCCTGTACCCTGTCCCTGGGTCAGAACTCTGCTGCCTCCTGGCCTGTACCCTGTCCCTGGGTCAGAACTCTGCTGCCTCCTGGTCTGTCCCTGGGTCAGAACTCTGCTGCCTCCTGGTCTGGGTCAGAACTCTGCTGCCTCCTGGTCTGGGTCAGAACTCTGCTGCCTCCTGGCCTGTCCCTGGGTCAGAACTCTGCTGCCTCCTGGCCTGTACCCTGTCCCTGGGTCAGAACTCTGCTGCCTCCTGGCCTGTCCCTGGGTCAGAACTCTGCTGCCTCCTGGTCTGTCCCTGGGTCAGAACTCTGCTGTCCCCTGGCCTGTCCCCTGGCCTGTACCCTGTCCCTGGGTCAGAACTCTGCTGCCTCCTGGCCTGTCCCTGGGTCAGAACTCTGCTGCCTCCTGGTCTGTCCCTGGGTCAGAACTCTGCTGTCCCCTGGCCTGTCCCCTGGCCTGTACCCTGTCCCTGGGTCAGAACTCTGCTGCCTCCTGGCCTGTCCCTGGGTCAGAACTCTGCTGCCTCCTGGCCTGTCCCTGGGTCAGAACTCTGCTGCCTCCTGGTCTGGGTCAGAACTCTGCTGTCTCCTGGTCTGGGTCAGAACTCTGCTGCCCCCTGGCCTGTACCCTGTCCCTGGGTCAGAACTCTGCTGCCTCCTGGCCTGTACCCTGTCCCTGGGTCAGAACTCTGCTGCCTCCTGGCCTGTACCCTGTCCCTGGGTCAGAACTCTGCTGCCTCCTGGTCTGTACCCTGTCCCTGGGTCAGAACTCTGCTGCCTCCTGGCCTGTACCCTGTCCCTGGGTCAGAACTCTGCTGCCTCCTGGCCTGTACCCTGTCCCTGGGTCAGAACTCTGCTGCCTCCTGGCCTGTACCCTGTCCCTGGGTCAGAACTCTGCTGCCTCCTGGTCTGGGTCAGAACTCTGCTGCCTCCTGGCCTGTACCCTGTCCCTGGGTCAGAACTCTGCTGCCTCCTGGCCTGTACCCTGTCCCTGGGTCAGAACTCTGCTGTCTCCTGGCCTGTACCCTGTCCCTGGGTCAGAACTCTGCTGTCCCCTGGCCTGGGTCAGAACTCTGCTGCCTCCTGGTCTGTCCCTGGGTCAGAACTCTGCTGTCCCCTGGCCTGTCCCCTGGCCTGTCCCCTGGCCTGTACCCTGGCCTGTACCCTGTCCCTGGGTCAGAACTCTGCTGTCCCCTGGCCTGGGTCAGAACTCTGCTGCCTCCTGGTCTGTCCCTGGGTCAGAACTCTGCTGTCCCCTGGCCTGTCCCCTGGCCTGTCCCCTGGCCTGTCCCCTGGCCTGTCCCCTGGCCTGTACCCTGTCCCTGGGTCAGAACTCTGCTGCCTCCTGGCCTGTACCCTGTCCCTGGGTCAGAACTCTGCTGTCTCCTGGCCTGTACCCTGTCCCTGGGTCAGAACTCTGCTGTCTCCTGGCCTGTACCCTGTCCCTGGGTCAGAACTCTGCTGTCCCCTGGCCTGGGTCAGAACTCTGCTGCCTCCTGGTCTGTCCCTGGGTCAGAACTCTGCTGTCCCCTGGCCTGTCCCCTGGCCTGTCCCCTGGCCTGTACCCTGGCCTGTACCCTGTCCCTGGGTCAGAACTCTGCTGTCCCCTGGCCTGGGTCAGAACTCTGCTGCCTCCTGGTCTGTCCCTGGGTCAGAACTCTGCTGTCCCCTGGCCTGTCCCCTGGCCTGTCCCCTGGCCTGTCCCCTGGCCTGTCCCCTGGCCTGTCCCCTGGCCTGTCCCTGGCCTGTACCCTGTCCTGTCCCCTGTCCTGTCCCCTGGCCTGTCCCCTGGCCTGTACCCTGTCCCTGGGTCAGAACTACAAATCCCAGTTGTGTATGCATTCCCTCAGATTTCTCCTACTGTGAATCTAGTTAATGGTCAGGTCCAGGGCCTATGGATGGTACGGCCATTATGGTTCACTCTCTGCATTGTGGGA